>NC_142945.1:52655501-52673001 GCF_046866305.1 Octopus bimaculoides | reverse complement strand
TGTAGAAAAAAAAACTTATATATCAGAAAATGTCTGTACAAACAGATGTACAACAACTACTGTTATGTTTAGAGCTCCAGGCAGATTTTTTAAAATTCAGTCTGCTTTAACTAGTAATTATATATATATATATATATATATATATATATATATATATATATATATATATATATATATAAAATTAACTCTGCAATAACTGCCAGATGTTTTCATTGCTTACATACAATAATGTTGTTCAAATGTAAAGAATCCTCAGAAGTTGGCCAAGTTTTCAATTTTGTCATTCCCTTTTTTTAATAAGTACTGAAGATGTTATAGCAGCCATTCATCTCTAGCAAGGATACTCATCTTCATTTCCTTGTTGTGGATTCACTGACGACTGACTAAACAAGTCTTGATACACAGGTCTTGCATAAGAGTGAACAGTTTAACAGTAGGTGTTAACGATAAGTGTTAGAAAGATAATAAGAGTATACTAAATTCTCTAAGTGGACAAGATTACTAAAGGAACCATAAGTAACGTAACCCTTTCACTGTGAAATTAGATTTCAGTGTTATTCCAGTAACAATGTTAAATACCTCTAAAAAATAGAACTACTACAATTGGCAAGTTATGTTACCTCAATAAACATGATATATCTTAGCAGAAAATAGCTTTAAACATCACATGTCTCTACAAAGGATTGGTATTGTGAACTGCTTTCTGCAGTTAAAGGTAATGACATTTTGAATGGATATATCTGATTTCCACAATAGAAGAAGTAAAATGCTAATTTTATTAATGGAGTGAAACCTAAACACAGTACAAATTCACTAAAACTATAAAAAAACTTCAAAGTAACATAACAATGACATCATGGTATAGATGTAACTTTTAAAAATGATGCACTTACTGCTATATTGAATTTTTGCAATAATAATGCTGCCTAAATTGTCATAACAAGGCTAAAATTTTGAGGGAACCTAATGTGATGTGGGCTAGAAAATTAACCTCAGTATTTAACTGGTATTGATCTTATTAATCCCAGAAGGATGAAAGGCAGAATTACTATGCAATAATAAGGCCTTCAAATTTTGAGTACTGGGATTGATTACATCGATCCCATTATTCAAATGATAGTCTATTTTATTTGCACTGAAATGATGAGAGACAAAGTTGGCAACTGCAGAATTTGAACCCAAGATGTCAAAACGGTGGAAAAAATGCTGCTCAGCATTTTGACCAATTCAGCAATGATTCTGTCGGGTCACCACCTTACTAATAACAACGATTATAATCATAATAACCCTTTCTACTATAGGCACAAGGCCTGAAATTTGTGGGAGGGGGGATTAGTCAATTACATCGACCCCAGTACTCAACTGGTCCTTATTTTACTGACCCCAAAAAGATGCAAGGTAAAGTCAACTTCTGTGAGATTTGAACTCAGAACACAAGCACAGACGAAATGCCACTAAGCATTTTGTTTGGCATGCTACTGATTCAGCCAGTTCGCCACCTTAATGATAATAATATTGCAAAGTAAAAGTTTGATTTAACAAAATAACGGTTGACGTAACAGTGCTTGTGTGTTTTAATGATTACAATGACTCTACCATGACGTAATTATCTTCTTGTCAAAATGACGTCTCTGTTAAAATCATTCGCCAGATGAGATCAACTCAAAACTTATGCGACGTAAAAAATAAAAAAAATTTGAAAATGTTTAAAATAATTATAAAAGAGATATGAGAACTAACAGGAATATCTCTGTTAGAAATGACATTTACTAAACTAAAAATGATTAAGGGTTGTTAAATTACAAGAAACAAAATCATATTTACACTAATTTTTAGTCGCCTGAAAAGTTTTAGGAGCAGGTGTGACAAAACAGTTAATTGGAGGTAGAGTTATATGTAGATAGAAAAGAAAAAAATAGATTGATAGCTTGAATACAGAATTAACACCTATCATCACAATTTTCATGGAATATGGAGAGAAAGAAGAATCTATATTTCCTGTATCTATCTACATATGAACGTATATATGTGTATGTATATATATATATATATATATATATATATATATATATATATATATATACATACACATGTGTGTGTATGTGCATGTGTGTATATATATATATATATATATGAAGGCATTTTAAACGTTAAATGGAGTTCTTTTACTCCAAACACAGATGTCCTTGCATCTGCAGGCATCACCTCAATTAAAGCTATGATTTTAAGGAACCAAATGAGATAGTGTGGCCATATTGTTTGAATGGCAGATGAACACATTCCTAAACAGCTATTTTATGGCGAGCTTGCAGAGGGGAAACGCTATCGGTGTAAACCTAAAAAAAGGTTTAAGGGTAGCATAAGGACTACTATGAAGTCACTTGGAATGGATCCAGAAGACATAGAAACCCTTGCTTCGGATTGAGTTGGATGGTGAACAAAAGTGTGGAGTAGAGTGAAAGTGTTTGAAGAGGCCAAGATAACGCATGTAAAACTCAAAAGAGATCTAAGGAAGAATGTAACGATCAAGAAGGTGAATGACAATGACCTTTTTGTGTGCACAGTCTGTGACAGACCATGCCTGTCTCGGTTTCCAGTTTGCTCTTCCTCCCAGTCTGCTGTCAAGAAAAGGTTGTCAGTTTGTCATGGGCCTAATCGAACACGGATATGTGGTTGGAGAATTGGAAAATAATGTTGAAAGGTAACAGAACAGCAAACAACAGAAACTATAAAATCCTACCAGAGGTCAACTTCACTTTATATTTTTTGAGAGAAATGATGGGGGCATCGGAGGGGAGGGGTCATCAGAAGTTAATAAAATACAGACTAGTGAACTTACTGTAGTCAGGTCAGTTTAAATGACTATGCCACACCATAAAGCAAAAAAATAAATAAATACATAAAAGATAAAGAAGTGGTTGGTCTCGCACTTAAATCACAAATATTGATGTTAATGTATTTGTAATAATACAGTTAATAAACTGTATTATTAAGCATAGCCAAAAACCACAATTGCCCATTCTTCTTTATTGTTTATTTGGATGGGTTTATAAATTCTTCACATTAGAAATAAGATATTCTGGACAACACTAACTAAAAATCAATTTGTAAAAGTACAACTTATTTTCAACCAAGATTAACATGATTTTTTTTTTGTTTACTAAAGGTACAGATCAATGCGTTGAGTAAGAGTTGAACTTAAACCTTTTGGTCAATATTCCAGCATATTAAATACTCAGCTATTAATTATACAACATAATTGAATAAGTAAATATTGAAAATATAACACTCTTGATACAGAACCATTTTAAAGAGTTATTCTTATATCCGAAATATTAATCTCAAAATTACTAAAGAGAAAATATATTACCAAAACAAAGTTTTACAACTTGGAGGAAAAAATATAATTTGAATATTTCTTTAGCTATTAAGCACACACACACACACACACACACACACACACACACACACACACACACACATTTATATACAAAATCAACAAAATCTTAACTTTAAAATAAAAAATAAGATTTTATTGAAAAGAAGACTAAAATTTTCCACAGGACTTATCAATACAAACAGGCAAATTCACCCAACAGAAAATTTCTGAGCCTACATTTTCATCTAGGATTCTCAATTTTATGAAGAAATAAATTAGATTTTTTAGTTTAATATCTAAACACTTTTATTTTTTTTTCCCCACAAAACCCTCAAATCAATTATAGAAATCTCCAACCAACTCCATTTATATCCCCATATTGCATTCATCAAACCACTTCTTATAATTCTATTATGTGATGCAACGTTATCAGTCATCAAAGGTTGCAAGTTTCAAAGTGTAAAAGGTGCTTTATCTAATAACCAAAAAGATTAAAAAAAAAAAAAACAGAAAAATCTAACATCCTGAAGATTAGCATCATTTTCTTTTCACATTTCTTAATCAAACGCAGTTCGCTTTCTGCCAGCTAAATTCCTTAAAATCCTTTGATATAAAAGCCAAAATTTATTATATACATACTTATTAGATTCATTTCATACATTATACACATACATACAAACACACATAATACATATGCAGCTAGATATATATATATATATATACATATATACACTTGTATATATATAGCTATATATATATATATATATATATATATATATATGCTTATCAAGGGATTCATCTTGACTTGACTCCAAAATATCATCACTTATATATACCAATTCTTCTCCTTATCCAAGAATTTCTCTAAAATATTGACCTTTCTTTCCAATATCATGGGGGGGGGGGATTCTTTCTCAACTCTTTGCTCAGATATGAATGTTACAAATATTTTGTACTGGAAAATCAGGAAACTTAATAATAATTATAATAATAATAACTAATTTTATCACAAGAGTTATAGTTTTTAGTTAAAATAAAAAAAGCTAACTACAGAATTGCAATTTGGTTTGTATTATAGAAGTGCCATGTTGATTATCAAAAAATAAAACTAACAATAATAGAACAATTATTAAGTTATTGGTTGTAGGTGTTGCTGTGTGGTTAAAACAACTGCTTCACAGTCACGGTTCTGAGTTCAATCCTGCTGCATGGTGCCTTAAGTAAAAATCTTTTACAACAGCCATGACTGAAATTTTGTACATAGAAAATATGTGCAGAGAAACTGTCCTATGTATGTGTTGCATGGCTGGGATGGTTTGATAAGAACCAGCGAACAGGAGAAGAACCGTGTCTTGCTCTGATGCTTGCTTTAGCATGGTTTCTACAGTTAGACACCCTTCCAGTTTACAGAGTGGACTGGCAGCTTTTATTTATTTATTTATTTTTGGTGACATCTGCACTGGTTGAAGTCACCAAAGTAACTCACAAGATGAAGAAAAACAAAGTCCCACCTCTGTCAAGTGTGGTTGTAGAACATGGGGGAAGTGACTTTATGCTAGGTTTTGAGAGGCCTAAGTATAATACAGGGACAAGCACAGACATCTTTCTATAGAGGAGATACTTGGCCAACCCACATAATGTAAGAATGAGAGAGTGAGAGAGTAACTAAAAAGTAGAGAAAGATATTGGTGATGCTAGCTACCTACCTGTCTGTCTATCTATGTGTGTACAACAGAGGTGTATAATAGAGAAAGATGTACACATGAGAAAACCAATAAACTGCCAATCAGATTAGATTGTGGTATTTGTTCTGCCCAAGTTACAGATAATCCCTTTTAACTATCACCATTGAAATGCAGGGAACCAGTTGGAAATCTGTAACTAAAGATGTTACTTTTCAGAAAAATGCCAAATGAATCTATTAAAATAAGAGTTATCAGGTGAACATTATTATTGTACATCTCAACCTAATGCGTTTCAACACCGAGCATAATATTCTTATGAAGATCAACTTACACATCTGCGTAATTTGCACAATATTTGTTTTCTGTTAAGTCTTAGTCTAATGTATTTATTTTTAATTAGGATTAATTTTAATAATTCAAATTTTTTCCTTTTTTTTTTTTTAAAGAAATATTCTTTACTTCTAAATCCTCCAAATCCTTCTATTCAACCAGAAATGTTTTCTTTTTCCATTTCAAAGAGTATAATTCTTCACGATACATACATATATATATATATATATATATATATATATATATATATATATATAATGCACAATAGCAAATGTAGTTAAAACTTGGTATTAAAAAAATTTCAGAAATAAAAAAGTAACAACAAAAATAAAACATATAAATTAAATATTATTTACATATTTTTCTCACTATTTTTCACTAAGTTAACTAAATTCCTAGACACTTTATAAATTATAAATATCATTTATACTACACAGGCACACACACACACACACGAAAGCCATTATAATTCAAAGTGTTTCATAAATGACAGAAAAATGGATATTATTTAAAAGATTTTGATCTTTCTTTATGTTTGCCTAGTGAAATAATAAAACATATTTACAATTTAAAAAAGGAAAACATTATTATGGTGAGCTTTTTGTATTTCAATTGAAAAAAAAAAAAATGTCAATGAAATATATCTCTATAGAATATTGCAATATAATGCTGTTATTTTCAAATACATTGAACTAACAGTATTTTTCTTTCCAAATTTACATGGATTAATGAGTGTTATTAAATGTTACTACATCAAAAATATAAAACACAAACAGAAAAGAACAACTGCAAACACGACAAAATATAACTACACAAAATCTTAAGTTTAATAGCTAATATTGATATATATTGAATCATTATTACTAAATCAAATTTTCTTCTTCAAGACTACTATGACTACTACTACTACAACTACTGCTGCTGCTAAAAATATGACACTGGTGGAAAACATACTGGATTTCCAAAGAGATTTCGTTTAATACTGCTTGCCAGTGAAATATCTATGTAAATTTGTGCGTACTGCGCGATACAAAGTAATCCACAGAGTGGTTGCTATATCTACCAGTTAGAATGTGTATTTATAAAAATATTTATAGAAGATTAAAAGGGTTGAAGAAAAGTATTACAAATCCGACAGCTGTTTCTGGGGGCTTGATGGTTCAAAAGAAAAGTTTTAAAATCTTTGAACTTCTTTCCTTTAACACCTCAAATGTAAGATCTCTTTCCTGAAGATGGAGGCTTGTCTCGTCCTATGATGGAATCAATCTACAAACATTATCTTGGACCGCCAAACTTCTAGAAACAAGTGTCGGATTTGTAATCCATTTCTTCAACCCTTTTAATCCACTATATCATTTATAAAAATATTTATATATAAGTATGTATGCATGTATATATTATATGTATTTATATTATATACAACCATATGTACACCCCTCTGAATAAGTGGGGGATAAATTATGATTAGTTGTGATATTATGGAGAATACCTGTCTAAGTATACTAATAAAATATATTGAATATGTAACATAAAGGATGCATTGAGATATAAAGACATGAGGAAAAATAACTTGGTAAAAAAAAACACAAAAGAAAATGAAAATGAAAAAAGAATTTGCTTTGAATCATAGAATTCTTATTTTAATCTCCCAACAAATATAAAGCAGGAATATGGAAATGTCTGATGTAGTTTTATAAATTTCTAATGTAGGGAACCCTGACCCACTTGGGTCTTGACTGCTGCTTTAATTGACTGACCCCTGTGCCTAGCCTAGAAGCTAACATAGTTAGGACATATTTGCTGCCAACTGTTTGACAGTCTCATGCAAGACATTTCCATACTATTCTGAGCAAGCATCAGTATAAAAGATTTCCATAACCATCAAACTGAGACTATCATTATAGATGAAGACATCCAGCATAGAATTCAAAAGTGACAACCATATAATTAAAAATGAGAGATATGGTTTTCATACTTAAACTAATTATATTTAAAAAAGAAAAAGAAGCTAAAACACTGACTGATATTTACTTTTGGTCAGAATAATACAGAAATATGTTAACACACGAAAACAGTTTGTTGTTGTTTCATGTTTTGAAAGATAATATTTTGCTATTTTTTTCTAATGGAATGAGCATCAAAATGATTTTATAGCATGTCAATGCTTCTGGAAATATCAACAGACCACAGAACCAAGTCAATTTTGCCTCTACAAACTAATATATAACTTCTACAACTATCAGCTGATAGTTTAGCAATCCAATGAGCAAGCCTCGATGCAGTCTTTCAGATTGCTAGAAACAACGGCTAAATATCTCTCAAATTGCACCTGACTATCTGTAATGAAAAAAGGAGGATATACAGGATAATGAGGTCAATGATAGTCAGTGTTTGAAAAAAAAAGGGGGGGGGGGTCGTGGTTAGGAATGCCTTTGATCATAGGTTTGCTCAATTAGAGCTCACCTGAGAGTTAGACAAACAACAGTAACAATAATTGTTACCGTTCGTTTTACAATAAATTGAAACATTGATCCATTGATCTTGAACTAAACTAATACATTCACTCACCCCCTTCCTCTTTTTCAATTATTTATTTCCTTTTTACACACACACACACACACACACATATATATATATATAAAGAAAATAAATATTGTGTGCGTATATATATTTACATACACACAAATTTATGAAAAAAAAATGTAATTATTTCATTATATTATGTTATGAAGTCATAAACAAAAATAACAGCAAACTACAAAAACTAAAAGGAAATAAAAAAGCAGGGTATCAAGATATTAGCTAATGAGAAAAAATAATAATAAAAATATATATAACAAAAGCAGAAATCCAAACAAAAGGTTAAAAAAAAATATTTATATTTTTTACTAATGTTATGAAAAATCTAAGCAACATGTTAAATTTTTCTATTTTAAAAAAATTATTTTGTAATTTCCTTCTTCCTCTGATTCTTCTTCTTCTTCTTCTTCATCAGAAAGAAAGAAAGAAAAAAGAATCAATAGCAAGTTGCTATATTCATTAAATCACTCAATCAACAAATGAAACACTTTGCCACATTAGAAGCAAGGCAAGTTCAGGAGAATAATAATTTACAAATCTGCTACATATTTAGCATACATAGATAATTAATTAATCAATCAATCATCATTATCATCATCATCATCCTTCTCATCATTATCATCATCTCTCACACATATATATACACACACACACACGCACACACATACACACACACATACACACACACATAGTTTTAGTGTGTTGTGTTATTACATGTGATTTATTTACTTAATAAAAGTTCACAACCTATAGATTTGATGAGCTCTTGAAAGTGTCATTATACAAGCAGATATAATTAATACAACATATACAAATCAATAATAATAAGGATAAAATGATAATGATAATAATATTTATAATTATGATTTCTAACATAGGCTCATGGCCTCACGTTTGGGAGGGAGAGGAGGGGGGAGTAAAGTCAATAATATAATGTCCCAGGACGACTTGACAGGGACTTATCTGTCGAACCACTGAAGGATGAAAGGCAAAACTGACCTTGGTGAGATTTGAAATCAGGAAGTAAAAAAAAAGGCATAAATAAATCAAGCACGGCACTCTATTAACCATTCTGTTGATTCTGCTAATCCATTGTCTTCAATAATAATATTAATAATAATTATAAGAAGAATGGTAATTACTGATTTAAATGAAAGGCCAACACTTTTGAAGGGAAAGAATTAGTCAGGGTCACCAAGCCTAGTACTTGACCGGTGCTTTATTTTATTGACCATAAAAGGGTGAAAGGCAAAATTGACCTCAGCAGGATTTGAATTCAGTATGTTAAAAACAGGAATAAATACCACAAGGCATTTCTTTTGACAACCTAACCATTCTACTACTACTACTACTACTACTGCTGCTGCTGCTGCTGCTGCTAATAATAATAACAACAACAACTGTTTTTAATTTAAGAACAAGAAAGATCAGCAACTCTGGGTTAAGTTGTTAAATGAATGATATCAACCCCATTGTCATTGAAGGACTAAAGAAATATTACATTTGACAAAGAAATCTGAATGCTAAAGGGTTTATGCAATGAAACCTCGTTAAATAAAGGGTCAAGGCCCTGTCTGAATCCCTGTCATTACTTTTAACACACACACACACAAGTTAAATTATAAGGGTATAAATACAAAACAAAATGGAAATGAAAATACTTCAGTATGCAATTTTATAAAAATTTACAGCTTGTAAACCAAGCCAAATACACTGGGATTAGAGACAGCACTATTTTACCTCTCTGAAGCAAAAATATAAAATAATTAAAACTTCAGTGTTAATTAATAATTGAGCATATAATTAAGGAACTGTATGAAATATTAATAAGTTTTCCTTTGAATTTCAATTGCTACAATTACAATCAAACTCAAAACTTAATTTAGAATATAAGTTAGTTGTTGTACACAAACTTCTCGGTACACCAAGGAAGAATAATAAATGTTTTAATTAATTTTGAATACCAGATATTTATTACCTGTTTGAGCGAAAAAGTTATTCAGAATTTCTATTCTGATTGGTTACAACTATAAATCTACTTAGGTATGTGTACTTAAAAATGGCTGTAACTTTACATATATATATATATACAGAGAGAGAGAGAGAGAGAGAGAGAGAGAGAGAGAGAGAGAGAGAGAGAGAGAGAGAGAAGGGAGCGAAAGTGAGTCAGGAGGTGTGAGATAGAGAGATACTTAGTAGTGCTCAAATAACTTGAAGATACACACCAAAGTCTTATCGGCAACTTTCTTTCTCTCTCTTTCTATATATATATATATATATATATATATATATATATATATATATATATATATATGCATACATACATACATACATACATATATCGCACACACAAATATATGTACACACATGTATATGCATACATACAATGTTCTGCACTTACAAACCTGCTCAGAATCTAATGAAAATTAAAATGGAAACAGCTCCATGCAATCAGCATTCTAGAAACCTAAACAGCAGACGATATATGTTGCATAAAAGTATAGCATTTGATTTTTAAAAAAATGATAACTTATATAACTATAAATTTGATATCCATTTTCTCGTATCTATGTCAGCCCTTGTAAATTAACTGCAAAAGGAAAGGTGACAATAATGAACAAAGAGAAAGCTAGCAACTATTCAGATCACGAAAAATTATTATTTTCCTAATTTAGGAAATAAACAATAAGAATAAGACATTTGAATAGATATATAATTAGAAAGTTCTATGTAATTTTCTTTACTTATATAAAATAAAGATATGGGGAAATATTTCCAAAATGTAGGGGGGGAAAAAAAAAATCATTTCATTTCGTGCTTTGAAAATGTAATTATTTTTGTTCCAATTTTCTTTTCTAACAGCTCATTTTTGTCTTGTGAATAATTTTGCTTTTCAAAATGCCAACAAATTTTAGAGATAGCACAAGTCATGAAACCAAATATGATTAACCCAGTTCTTCGAATAATACGCTAAGAGATAAGGAATAAAAACAATATCAATAATATGAATATGAAAACTGAAAATTCCTCAGAAATTGTTAATAAATCCAATTAAAGCATTTCTAGCTCTACTGCAGTTATGAATTTAATGCTATTCTGATTCCTTAGAAAAGGATGTTTTTGTCTTTTATTTTCATTTAAGAATCCACTTACAATCTGATTATATAAAACATTATTAAGCATTTAAAAGGTGGTATCTGAATTGCCAACTTTGAAGAATGCTCTGAAGATAAAATATTTATGGGGATAATTTATTTCCAAAGATACCAATAAAAGAAGAATTGTTCTTCCACAAAATGCTATCATCTATTGTTAGTACTTGAAGCATACTCAATCCATATTACGTTACATTTCAATACAACTACATATTCACTTATTCTGTACCAGGACAAATATGAGAAAACAATGATGCCTCTAGGTTATCACTTATCCTATAAAAAATAAAAAAAAACAAATCTTCTTGAAATCAGACCTTTAGTATTTATATCAGCCATATCAGCTACACATATTCTACATGCTTTATGCTCAAACTGACCAGATTGGGCCTCCCACACCTACCCTACAATGTCATTCTAAAAATATACAATCACATCAATGAAATCTCAAAGTTACTGTGTGGTAAGTCATTTATTTTAACTTAATTACAATGTACTTTTAGCAAATTCTGTTTGAGTATCCAAAATTTTGCCACTAGAGAACAAAGGCGAGAAATTGAAGCTCATTATTATCGTTTATGCTTAAACTGACCAGCAACTCACGGTTGGAAACAAGTTAAGCCAAGTAACATTCACTCACTCATTTGTGTATCAAAAACAAAACCAAAACAAGACATATGCAACACTCTTGTCTAATTGTTGCTGAAATGCATAATGCATTTACTACACAAACATTTATAGACACACATAACTAAGATATACGTATATACATACATATATATCTATATATATATATATATATATATATATATATATATATATACATAGGAAAATGAAAAATAATAATAAGGCAGAATGCTAAACTGGAAGCATATTTTAATAAAGATTTCTCTAACTGGCTTTCATTGCGAAGCAAATTTTCAAGAAGAGGGAGAATGAAAATGTTTTTTACAAAGAAGTACAAAATGAAGAAAATAATATATAAAAAAAATAATATACAAAAAAATAAATATACCGATACATTATATTGTCTTTGAGCTTTTGAAGCTCAATGGTAATCCATGTATATAATAGTTGGAAAAATAAGGATGCATGAAAATTGGGAGTTGTGTTAGGTTTAAAGAAAGGGTTAAAAGTTTGTGTTAAGCAGGAAGTGTGTGTAAGGGGAGACAAATCTTTTTAGTTGGAGTTATGACATAAACTTCCTGTTGAAAAAGAATTCATAACTCCAACTAAAAAGATTTGTCTCCCCTTACACACACTTCCTGTTTTGACACCACACTTCCTGCTTAACACAAACTTTTATCCCTTTTTTTAAACCTAACACAATTCTCAATTCTCATGCATCCATATTTGTCCAACCATTATATACAGGAATTACCATTGAACTTCAAAGGCTCAAAGCCAATATAATGTATCGGTATATTTATTTTTTTATATATTATTTTTTTAATATATTATTTTCTTCATTTTGTACTTCTTTGTAAAAAACATTTTCATTCTCCCTCTTCTTGAAAATTTGCTTCGCAATGAAAGCCGGTTAGAGAAATCTTTATTAAAATATGCTTCCAGTTTAGCATTCTGCCTTATTATTATTTTTTATTTTCCTATTATTTCTCCACGTACGGTTAACACAACCCCACTATTTACTGACTTATATATATATATATATATATATACATACAAAAAGAGAGAATTAAATGTGAGTCAAATACATACATATATAGAGCATACATAAAGAGATAAATACACACACATACAAACAGAGATTCATAAATAAGAAGAGACAATTAATTTTCCAAACCTTCACTAATGAATCTGTAACATACGTATGGGTATTTTTAATGAGGTGACAGCTTTCGGCAGTTAATTATTACAGATTCGTGTTATATATACCACGCCCTCCAAAACATACAAAGAAAATATATATATAAGAATCCTAAATTCAATGACCCCTACATTCTATTGCCTTTTGCACAGTGTTCTCTGCATTGAATATCAAGAAATTGATTTGAAATATTCACTCTCATAATGTATAATAATGTATTTCAGTAAATTAGCTTAAATTGATTAAATAATTAGTTCCACACACACAAGGTCTTATATGCATAAAATGAATATAGCTAATTAGATCAACTGCTCCTTCACTGCTCAATCATGACTTCATTTTATCAATTGGATAAGAATGAAGCGCTATCAAATACTAACAATTTCGTCAGTCCAGCACATCGAACCCCTCTTTGTCACTGGTTTCATATACTGGCACAGAAGGCCTTAAATTTAACGGGGTGAGAATACATATTTATATTGACCCTACCACAAGACCTTAAATTTAAGGGTTATCCTTGGGTCAATCCTGACCAAAGACATTCAAGCCATGACTGTCACTCAATTAGTGGTAGATAGCAAAGCATGTAACTTGAAACAGATTTGGCTGCTATTTCTAGCATGCTGCATAGCTCTGTAGAGACATCCGTTGGCTTTCCATAAGAATTGATTTCTGAATTTGGTGGAGCGAGTGAGCGAGAGGGAGATGAGAGAGAAAGAGAGAGAGAGAGCATGAGAGAGAGAGAGAGTTCTGGCTACATTTCATTGGCAGATGTTTTGACAAATTGTCAGCCTTGTTCACTTGGGAATTGTTTGTGCCACTCTCAATAATTCAATGGATATTAGTTTCTGTACAGCTGTAAACAACAGGCTATAATTAGCTTATGTAACATCCGATTTCATAATTTAGCCAATAATATTGAATGATTTGAATAAGGAGAAATATTGTGAAAATCTAATAATATCGGTGTGGCAGTATGGTTATGAAGTTGAGGCAGGATTTTATGGTTGGATGCACTTCCTGTTGCTAGCCCTCACCTATTTTTCATATAAGGTATTTTTTTTAATATATGTTCCACAACTCTTTAAAAGTACAGAGTGACCAGTCATAATGTCAACAGGGAATGCAGACATTACTACTGTATCACACAAATGATAACAAGTGCAATACCAGCATTGACACACACACACACACACACACACACACATCATGAAGAAAGAAATCTACAGAGATGTAAATGAGATAGATACCAAGATTACAAGATCAAACAAGAGTTTTATAGTGAATTTTGAGATTTCTTTGGTTCCAGTTTAATGGTTTGCATAAATGGTTTTCAATCAGGGTCCATTTGACTCTTGGGGATCCATATAATGATTTTTGTTTTGTTAAAATTTATGTGTAAGAAATTAGTTATAGACTTCAACAATACATCAAATGTCTTAACAATTTTTTTTTATAGAAATCCTAAGAATATTTAATTCTAAAAATATAATAGAATTTTTGAAACATTGGCCCTGAGTAAAATAAGAATCAAAGAGGTCCATCAGTAAAAAATTGTCAGGAATCACTGGTTCCTACCAATTCTTCAGGATGAAATAGAATGGACCTAAAGACATTTTTTTAAATTATAAAATGGAATGGAGAGGAGCCAAGGTTAAAAAAAAAAAAAGAAGTTATTTGCTTTGTTATCTATAAATAGAAATATATATATTTTTTCTTTTACTGCTTTCAGTAACTGGGTTGTAGCCATGCTGGGATACAACCATCAAGTATTAATTTTTTTTTCGTGGTAATCTCATTTAAGCACTGTTGATTATGTAGTCACGAGTTGAATCCCTCTGAAAGTATTGTATAGACATATTGCTCAAGGCATATAAGTATTTAACTATTATTGCCTAAAATTGCCTACATTGATAGGAGCTGAAACTCTGCTACATATATTTACCTATTACTAATTAATAAAGGGTCTTTATTAGTATTTTTACCTGAGTAGTTTTCTCAAGAAGCAATAGTTTACTTATATAATGGATTCCTAGCAGGAAAGTATTTAAAATATTAAGAAGGATATATTAAAGAAGAAACAGTCATTTTACAAAGGTTTCACGATTTAGAAAGTAAAAGAAAAAAGTGAAAACATCAATTAGCTATATAAAAAAAACAAAAACAGATCACTTTTTGATAATAAAGATTTAACATAGCAAAATAGCAGTTTCTTTGAATGGGTGAAAATTCACATAAAATTTAGATTTTATATATTTATCATGTAGTTGATAAGATTTAAAACTGAAGAATATTGATTGGAATAGCATAAAGTAGCTGCAAAGAAGCAACAGAGAAATGTAAGCAATTTGGTAAAGAAAAGAGTTTAAGATGAAAATATGATTGTCATGTGTTAGGTTTAACTTTGTTGTTTTTATGGCTTGGCCAGAGAAGGATGGGAGAGCCTAACCCCACCCTTTTTACTGTTTTGTAGGGTCTACAGTGAGAACCCCTGACTCAGACTGAAAACCTGGTTTGAATACTTGCCACAAAATGGGCTCTACAAAAGGGGCCAACAAACCAGACAACGGGATGAAACAGATCTACCACCCAGGAATAGGTGCAGTCCATTTAATGGACTTCCTTTCAGTTCTCTGCCTACCCGATTTCATCCACAAGTTTGGGTAGATCTGACGGTATGGCAAAACACAATAACCCCAGGAACTGTACAATGGAATCAAACTGATAATCATGTGATTGCAAAATAAGTTTCTTAACCACAAGACTATTCCTGCACTACGAGTTAAACTGGACAAAATTGAAAGGCATGGTGTAAAGAAACAGTGAAAATAGAGATGGCTATACAAGTAGAACGATGGTGACAACAAGTAGTGAAGAAAAACAGGTTAATTTCCTCACACTCAAAAGGACACTGTTTACTCATATACAAGATCAAGGCATTTATGTTTTTTATATTTGAAGAATATTTTCTTCTGCTATGCAAATCAGGACACTCATAACTTGGCAAATGGATTCTTAACATTGGAACAACAGTTCTGGTCTTAATTTTGTAAATTTCAATGCAGTATCTATAAGTCTTTTAGTCTTGAATATTCTTACAGATTTTTAGAATACCTACAGAGTAACAAGAATTCCTTCATTTAAATCCTGTGAGAAATTCAACAGAGTTTGTGAGTAATGTAGATTGATTCAGAGAGAGAGATATAATTTCATTAGAAAAGTGAAGACAAACTACTTTATACTAAAAAAAAAAAAAAAAAAAATGAAGATAAAAGCCTTATATGTAGGTTATCGGAAATAAAACTCATCTCTAACTTTAATTTTGAGATTTGTTTGCAAGAATTTAGCTGCAAAATTGATATTTTGCAATGGGGGAAAAAAATAGGAAAAAAAAAAAAAAAAAATTGAATGGCAGAAAATCTTTGAGTGTATTTCAAAAAATTTTCAGTTCAGAATATGTTGACTAAAAATAACTTGATTGCATGTTAATATTATTTCTTTATCATGAAATTAATGGGGAGAAAATATATATAAAAAAAAATATTAAGTTGATTACTTTTATGAAATGAAAGTGAGTTATTTCTTGAAATTATATATATATATATAGAGAGAGAGAGAGGGAGAGAGAACTTATAAATAAGGTATATGTGTGCGTGTGTTTGTATGCATATATATATATATATATATATATACCTATACATATACACACATCTACACACACACACACACATATATATATATATAAAATGTTATATGGAAAAACAACATTTTAGATGTTAGAAAGAGATAGTTGTAACAAATTTTAGGAAAGATATTGAAAATCAAATTTCCCATAATATTAAGACATCTTTTTATAGATTAATTTTTTTTTGTGTGCAAATATATTAGTAAGAGTAATGCCATGAAGAAATGATCTAAAAAATAATGCGATGACTGTAAAACATCAACTTGTCAATAGAGAATGTTTGGATAGCTGTTTGAATATCAGTCAAAATATGGCCAAGATATATGAAAAACATTTTATGTGTATGTATTTAAAAAAAATACTATTGCTTGCACTTAAAATATGAAAAGAATATTCTTAAATATTTCTTTGGGAGAAAATGAAATTCACACATATTATGTATGCAGTTCTTATGTTAATATATTTGATTATAGATGCATAGACACATACCTAGATGTCTCTATATTTATTATTAAATACAAACATGTAGGAAATGATTGAGACCTATTAAGTTTAACTAAAAGTTGTACATTATATATATATATATATATATATATATATATGTAAATGTAACAGGAAAATAGTGGAAGTCTTCACAGATTTATATAGTACCAACTGTCAGCTCAGTGAGTGGTTTGATGGTTCAAATTTAGAATGAAATAAATCTGATAATATAGCTGCATATAAATTGTTGAGTAGTACTGCCTTAAGGCATGGACACACTAGGCAGTTCAGTTGCCTGGGAGCACCACAAATGTCGGGACCTGATGCTAATCTCTCTCTATATATATGTATGTATATATATATATATATATATAT
>NC_142945.1:52605501-52653001 GCF_046866305.1 Octopus bimaculoides | reverse complement strand
CTTCTGCTATAGCCTAAGGCTGGAGTGAGTGGATTTGGTAGATGGAAACTGAAAGAAGCCTGTTGTATATGAGAGGGTACCCATAAGAAACTAGAATTTTGCAAAGTTATTTTACTCAGTTTTACATGTTTACACTTTTATCACCTTCAACATATTCTCCATTTGAAGCAATGCATCTGTCCAAATGCATTTCCCACTGTTTGAAGCAGTCCCAGAACTCTTGAACTCTTGCAGAGTGATGGCTTTAATGCCTCTGTCATTGCTTTATTCACCTCTTCCACATCTGCAAATCCATTTGTTGTTTATACCACCTGTCTTCATCTGTTGTTTTTTTCGTAAATTCTCCCATATATATACATACACACAGAGTAATATGAAAGAATTAAATTGATATTTTGAATTATGGAAATGAAATACTTACTTTTTAAATAATTTGCCAGCTCTATGTCATCAGCCAGCAGAGCTTGCTGCCTTGGGCTTTGTCCCTGTTAAACAAATAAATTTATATTAGTTATATTGGTGAGAGAGAGAGAAAGAACATACAGGTTACATTACAATACATGCATAAAGGTAGATATGTAGTGAAATAATGATAGCAAAGATAATTATCAAATACTTACAAAAATTGCAGGAGAAATGCAGAAATGTTGATTTACCTGAAAATCTGTCTTAGTTAGTGAGGCTCCTGCTTCAACTAACAGTTGGCAGATTGCCCGGTTCTGGCAGCGGGCAGCTCTATGCAAAGCAGTTTGACCTCTGGGAATTATAAAAATAAACAAATACATCAAAAAAAGAACAAAAAAAAAGATATCTTCTATACAGTATAAAAAGCATTTTAATTACACCTTTAATTATTTTCATGGTTACAGGAAATGTGATATACTGATTAGCAGCATTGTGGTATATCAGATTTTAATGAGTACAAACCTTTTAAAATAATTTTTGCTTGTAACTTTGTGTTACCATATATATATATATATGTATACATTTAGGAAGTTAATTCTAAGTAAAGGATTTTGAAGTATATTTTGAAGTATATTTTGAAGAATAGTAGGTTGGTGTACTTGTTTGCATTTGGTGAAGCATTCCAGCCATGACCATCCTGTCTTTTTCTATGTCAAGAACTATACAGTCGAACATGTCCTAACTTTTCTTTAAGATAGTAAGGTATTATTTGAGAGAGATTTGGCTGCCATGTCCAGGAGGTCAAATCAACCACATAAAGGTAATAAAATAAGGCATACAAAAGAAAAGAAAAGACAAAATGACATACAATATATTTATTTCTTTATTGCCCACAAGGGGCTAAACATAGAGGGGACAAACAAGGACAGGCAAAGGGATTAAGTCGATTACATCGATCCCAGGGCGTAATTGGTACTTATTTAATCGACCCCAAAAGGATGAAAGGCCAAGTTGACCTCGGCGAAATTTGAACTCAGAACGTAACAGCAGATGAAATACCACTAAGCATTTCACCCGGTGTGCTAATGGTACTGCCAGCTCGCTGCCCTCAATATATTGTAAAGCCATTCTAATTAATAGTTTTAATAAATACTGATATGACTATAAATATACCTACCTTTCATTATCTACTACATCTAGTATCACAGGTGGGGCTGAAATATAATTAAAACAAAAATATAATAAAGATAGAATTAAGGTTTCGTAAAGATATTCCAATTACATTTAACTGGGTAGAAATGGTTTTGCTTTTACAAAATGTGTGTGAGAATGTAGGCATATGTGTGCATGTATACATGTGCATATTTGTGTATGAGTATGTGTGTATGTATCATGTATATATATATATATATATATATATAGGAGGGAGAATGTACGAAAACAAAAAACAACAGACGAGGACAGGTGGTGTAAACAACAAAAGGATGTATTAGTTTGACGCTCGGGAATACAGAAAGTCTTTAACGTTTCGAGCTACGCTCTTCAGCAGAAAGAATACGGAGAAAACAAGGAGAAAAACACGGAGAAAAACACAGGAGAAAAAAAAAGTTGGAGAAAAAAAATTGAATGGTGTTTGGTCAACGATCTACACACACACATATATATATATATGTATACCATACTTTCTGGCATACAAATTGAATTTTCCAGCCCACAATTTATAGCCAAATAGCTTAGTCAACTTATACATCAAGTTGACTTTAGAGGACCAAAAATTCCATGTGGAATGCAGCAGGATTTGGAAACATAGTGACAATGTCTGGATATTTACACAAGAAGTCTACACTATAAATTACATCAACTTGTATATATTTCTTTATTGGCCAAAAGGGGCTAAACATAGAAAGAACAAATAAGGAAAGACAAAGAGATTAAGTCGATTACATCGACCCATGTGCATAACTGGTACTTATTTAATCAACCCTGAAAGGATGAAAGGCAAAGTTGACCTCAGCGGAATTTGAACTCAGAACGTAATGGCAGACGAAATAACACTAGGCATTTCACCCGGCGTGCTAATGATTCTGCCAGCTCGCTGCCCTATACATCAGCTTGTATACCAAAAAATACAGCGACAACCAAGGACGGAAGTATGTATGATATAAATTGTGGTAAACAACAGTTACTCACCATTTTCTATGAGGTACTTCACAATATCTTTTTGGCCATTACTAGCAGCATGGTGGAGAGCAGTCATTCCATATTCATCCTGAGTTAAAAAGTTGGCACCATCTTGGTGAAGGACATGCAACTGAAAGAAAGATAAACTTTAAATTATCTTTTTGTAAAAAGAAAAAAGAAAAAAGGGGGAAAAGAATTGGTGATGAGCCGGAATAATCGGGTGATAGACCTAATTAATTATCTGACGAAGGTGTATTATTTAACAGATTCCACTCTATTACAAGAATCTGGATCTTCTGTCTGAGATGACAAATTAAATATGTTGAGGAATTCAAATAAAACCGAAACAAGCAGTTGCTTTCAACAGCCATCATTAAAGAGCTGTTTTATTCCAATAGACCCGTTGTATCCCAAACAGCATTTTCTATATTTTTTTATCTTTTACTTGTTTCAATCATTGGACAGCAGCCTTGCTGGGCCACCACCTTAAATGGTTTAGTTGAGAAAATCAACCCCAGTACTTATTTTAAAACCAGACACTTATTCTATTGCACTCTTTTGTTGAACCACTAAGTTAGGGGAGCGTAAACAAACCAACACTAGTTGTCAAGTGGTGGTGGGGAACAAACATAAAGACAGGTAATCTATATAGAACCTATATAGATAGGGTAAATTAAGCTGTTTCTCTGTAGATTGAACAAAAATGAATAAACCTTAATTGATTTTTGAATCTTATTGGATTCTCCATCATTTTGACCAATCCCAGAGAAACAAGCAGCTAATCCATTTATATACTCAACAATTACAGTAGTTACTACGGTTACTAATTTGTGTCCTGTAAGTGTGAACACTTTAGTTTTAAATACCATGGGCTTCCACACAGTTCTGTCTACCAAACCTACTCACAGCACTTTGGTCAGCCTAGGGCTATAATAGAAGACCTCTTGCCCAAGGTGCCACACAGTGGCACTGAACCTGAAAGCATGTGCTTGGGAAGCAAGTTCCTTATCACACATCCATAATTGATCTAAATGGTGTTATCTCTCTCGCTTGTTATTTTTAGATCTTCAGCACCTTCAGAACGGTTTTAATTCCTAATTGCATGGATAGTGCTAGTTAACTGACGATTTTCTTTGTAGTATGCTATTTATGTAAGATTGCACTCTATCATTATGTTGATTCTGTTTCCTACTACAGCAACCCATAAATGGTAGTAGCTTCTTCCCTTTCCTTCACCAGTCTTAGAGTTCTTGGAAAAAAAGGTCATAAGGGTTGCCAATCCTTTTTTTTGGCAAAAACCATTAAAATATATAAAAAAAAAACAAGAAAAAATATTGGATTAAAAAAAAAATATCAATTTTAAAAATTTCCTATAGGATTCTTTGCAGTATTTCACACAGAATTTTGGAAGTGTAGTTTTTGCTTTTTTGAAGATGGGTGCAGTTTATAATTGCAAATTAAGAATGTAAATGCCTATATTTTAGCTCAGTTCATTGAAGCAAAGACAAGTTATGTTCTTTGCCAAAGGTGTCATGATAATCATTGCAAAAATTATTTTTGAACATTATGTTGTCAAAAGCCAGACAACGTTCTAGCCTTGCATCAAACTGCTCTTTCAGTTCAATCAGTGTTTTTAATTTGTACTTGAAAGTTTGTTTAAATAAATTATCAAAGGACTTAATAGTTTTTCCTGTCATAGCAACAATAACAACAACAATGAAACAATAATAATCTTAAAATAATAATTAGTAATGTGTATTTGCTATCAAGCAAATGACTGTGTGGATGTAGGAAGCTGTTAAATAATAAATGGAGAATGTGCAATATAGAAAATAAAATGAAAGTGAGTAGAAGGATGAGGTGTGCATCACACTGCTCAGAGTGGGAAACGGGAAAAATGAGAGGAAAGAATTAAAAAGTGTAGATTAGTTTAAGAGGAATTAGTATTCTGTTGCTTTAAGCATGAAGAGGAATAAGAACAATTTTAATATACTGATGAATAATGATGGAAAACAAGGAAAATATTTGTAAAGAGTAAATAATGGAATTTGTTTTAGTCTGAATGTTATGATAAAGGAACTGCAATAATTGATAAATGCATATCGTCTTTCAGTGTTATTATAATATTTTTGTAATTGTAAGAACAATGTCTTTACAATATATGGTATGTAAGGTAAACTTATATGTATTTCTTTTTACATCTCAATTTAACCTAATGGCATGCAGTACTTCTATGTTTCTATTGATATCATCATCATTTTTAACATCTACTTTTCCATGATTACATGGGTTAGATGAAATTCATTAACCCTTTAGCTTTTAGATGATTCTGTCAAATTTAACGCTTATTAGTACACATTGTTTTTAAATAATCATGCATCATCTTGTAGCTTCAACATTTTGATATGTGGTTGTTTATTTTAAGAATGGCATTGTATAGTAGGTGTGAAAAACTGGATCTGGCTAGTCTCATCATTAAACCGATAGAATATTTAGGCTGGATGCTCTCTTTGTCATTAACCCTTACCTGTTTCCAATTAAGAAGACAAGAAACAAACAACATCACTTGCATGATGAAGCATATTTACAAACAACACATGATGTCAAGGCAAGCGTATACACTAAAAAATAAACAAAGGACATCTTTCAATTTCCATCGACCAAATCCATTCACAAAGTTTTTGTCAGTAGAAGACTCTTGCTTAAGGTGCCATACACTGGGAATGAACCCCAAACCATACGGTTGGGAAGCAAGCAACTTAACTACACAGCCAAGCCAGCACCATCATTTTTTAAAATCAATTTTATCTAATTATCTAATTATCAATTAACCATTCAGTGGACCAGTAAAATGTGTTAAAATGTTCTACATAAAAGAAAAAAAGCTGTCATTTTCAAGTGTCCAAGTGACTACGCTTATACATCATTGTCACCAACCATTTTCAGTGGCTGACGTTTACTGTCAGAATTACAAATTAATAGTAATGTCGTTATGTGAAAGACGAAGTATGTGGTCTCTAAGGTAAGAAATTCATTAATGGTTTCACTAGTTCTTTTGAACATATAAACCATTCTCTAGACTTAATAAAAAAATGTCTGCATTTTTTCCTGACACAGACATAACAACAGTTCTAATAATAATGGCATCAAATTTTGGCACAAGATCAGCAATTTTAGAAGGAGGTTGTTTGTTGATACCACAGACCCTAGTTTACAACTGGTACTTATTTTTATCAACCCTTAAAGGATGACAAGCAAAGCCAACCCTGGTGGTATTTGAACCCGGAATGTAAAGAATAAAAAGAAATGCTGCTAAGCATTTTGCCCAGCATGCTAATGATTCTGCCAGCTTGATGCCTTAATTAAAATAATTACAGTTTCTTTTATTTGCCACAGGGGTGTGGGATGAATGAGAGATAGAGAAGATCTTAAAAAATAGTGTGGACATTTACATAAAATGGGATGAGAAAGAAGAAAACAGAAGAATGAGATAAAAAAAAATTATATAAATAACATACATGAATACATGTATGATAGAGTCCTCCATGGATTGGAAATGGAAATAATTACTGTGTTAAAAGGTGCCTTGGAAGAGATTAAAAAAACTCAGGCAAATACATAATCAAAATACCAAACACAACAGTTAGGCCTGGGGAATAAATAACAGCAGCAGCAACATATCTGTACACTGTTAAGAACCTTGGCCTTGTGGATAAGAGCACTGAGATCCACAAGAGACAAAGTACTGTGGGATGAATTACTATTTACGAACATGTACCATTTAATGAAGAATTTGAAAGAAAAAATGTTGTTTGACATTGTTTGTCACCACAAGAAAAAATAAATGTTAAAATAATTGCATCAGTTATAGTAATCATCTCCCAAATACATTAGGGCATGTAAATTATCTTACATGTTACTTAAGGCAAGTCTTGTGACTGTCATTGAGTGAAATATAGAGAGAGACAAGCAGCTTGATAGATGTTACAGCTTTTTTTAAATAGATAGAACTACATAGTTCAAAGGAAGGTGTTTATTTGAAGGACAAATACAAACATATATATATATATATATATATATATATATATATAATTACATTAATGAGAGAGAGAGAGAGAGAGTGTGTGTGTGTGTGTGTGTGTGTAAAGATAGATAAATGAAAAATATGTTAATGTTTGTTTCTACGTTCAGTTATGATAAAAATAATTTTACATTAATCTGATGGGCTACTCTTGTCTTATGTAGAGTGCAAATTTATTATTCTTAAAGAAGAATGTTGTTGATAGTGACTTCAGAGTTTTGGTTAGCTAAACCATTGGTGGTTGAAACTTTAAAGTCACTATAAATGAAAATATGTAGATAAATGGACCAAATAGATACATAGATAAGTAGATATATTAGAGAGGTAGACAAGTAAAGTAAGCTCTCTCTCTCTCTCTCTTGGGGAGAGAGATTGCAAGAGAACACAGCATACATTGCACAAAAAGAGAAAAAAAAAAGAGTTTTACAATACAACACAGTTTAATAATACAATGAAACAAAAGGAAAACAAATGTAAAAATGTTACAATTTTAGGTATATTTTTATATTTTACTAACCTTTTGTAAATCTCCATGTTTAGAGGCATCAATGACCACTAAAAAGAAACATAAGAGAATAGTTGAATGGTAAGAATTTTCACATAAATTGCAGTACAGATGGAGTTGTAGTTATTTCAGGAAACCAATTCTTCACACGCGCACCCACACAAAATGGAAAATGTTTACAACTATTGAAATAAGAGGAAAATAATGAAATATAGTTGTGTGCAGGATGGGAGAGGCAGCAGAAAGATCCTCTTGCTGGTTATGAAGCAAAAGGGAGGAGATATGCTCTTGCAGTGATTTTACTCATTAAACTGGAAGCCAGATGATGATGATGATGATGATGCTGGTGGCATGTAAAAAGCACCATTTGAGTGTGGTCGGTGACAGTACCACCTGACTGGCTCCTGTGCAGGTAGCATGCAAAAAGCACCATTCAAGTGTGGTCGATGCCAGTACTGCCTGACTGGCCCTCGTGCCAGTGGCACGTAAAAAGCACCCATTATGCGGTTGGTGTTAGGAAGGGCATCCAGCTGTAGAAACCTTGCCAGATGAGATTGGAGCCTGGTACAGCCTCCTGGCTTGCCAGTCCTCAGTCAAACCATCCAACCCATACCAGCATGGAAAACGGACGTTAAACGATGATGATGATGATTCAGTCTTGTTCAAATATCCATTAAGTGCAGAAGAAGTAGTAAATAATGATTATAAAATGACTTACTTCGGTCTAAAGAGTTAAGGCAGTGTGGTTCGACAGTAGACAATGGAAATTTGTCACCAGGGAATTCAGGCTGACAACTATAAAGAGGTTAAAATGAGTTGCATTTTAGTATATAGATATATATGTGTGAAAATGTACACTTACAAACATAATGGGTATTTTAAGCATTAGTTTTAAAACACTGCTTTGGCTAAATAAACAAGCTGCAAGTTTTCTTCAAAATAACTACATAAATCAGGACTTATTCTATCATGGAATTTGATTAACATACAGAAGTTTTATATTTCTTCTAAGTAACAATATTGTTACAATTACTTCTGTTTTTTTTTTCTTTGTCAGATGAACTAATCTTGTTTGTCAGTTAAATTCATTGCTGCATACTTTTTACAATGAAACATCAGAGGATCTTATTTTTACTCAGTGAATAAAAAATAAATATGAGAGAAATTCTAAATAAAAGAACTACATGAATATTAGACAGACATTTTACAATAATGGTGTTTTTAATTTTGGCACAATGGCAGCAATTTTGAAGGGAGGGGGGCAAGTTGATTACACTGACCCCAGTATTTGACTGATACTTATTTTAATGGACCCTGAAAGGATAACAAAGTTGAAATTGGTGGGATTTGAACTTGGAACGTAAAGAACCAGAAGAGATGCTGCTAAATTTTGTCCCTAACGATCCTGCTAACTTGCCACTACATATTTTGCAATGATAATAATTTCTTTCTAATTTTGGCACAATGCCAGCAATAACCTTGGATCAAACTGTTTTTACCAAAAGATTGAAGAAAGAACCAAATTTTAGAGATGCATTACTATCTACCAGTAAGAAAAAAAAAAGAAAAAAACAATTTCAAGAGAAATGCACCTTCAGATAAAGTCTATGGAATTATTTTTGCATTATTATTTTTTCCCATGATAATTTAACAATGGAAATTAGCTATTAAAGAAAAACAAGGATTACTAATAACGAAGATTAAAAAAGAAAAAACTCTATTAATCAAGAATTAAAATCTGAGAAGCTTTGTCCAAACACAGTGAATGCATCTTTGATTGGTTGACACAATTTAGGATTTCTTGCAGTGGTTTTTAAAAAAAAAATGTTTTTTTTTTTGTTACTATCATGTGAAGTTGTGTCTCATGCAGATTAATTTTCTTTAGTGTCCTTTTCATTGATAAGAAACCACTTGTAACTAATTAGAGAGTAAAGAAATAATTAAAGAAAGAAAGAAATCATTACCCAACTATTATCTGATAAGTTTTTAAAAATCTTTATTTCCTATTGTTGTTCTTTGATGTACATTATATATACACACACACTCACATATACATACATTTATATATGTGTGTGTGAATACACACACACACATATATATATAAACACACACACATCTATGTATGTGTGTATATATTTATATATATAATGTATGTAAATATATGTATATGCATGTGTGTATGCATATATATATATATATATATATATACACATAAATACGTTTCTATACACCCCACCCCTACGTAAATATATATATTACAGTCAATTCAGAGATAGCTAGAGATATACCTCACACTTAATCATTATTGATTGACTATAGCTAGAAATCAAGTTGGATAAACACTAGATACATATTTCTTTAATAATAACAATAATAATAAAAAGGTAGTTTATGTTATCATGCAATCACTGTTACAGATTTAATAAGAGTTTTTAATGAATTTCTTGAAAAACGGTTAAAAACAATTTGAAGATTAACATGTACATCCTTCTTTTTGACCTTGTAATTTGTCTAACTTAAACTTTGCTGCCATCAGAAGGAAATTATAACTGTAATTTCTAAGGTACAGGAAGTCATAAAAGGCTTTAAATTGATGCTGACTACCTTTATTAATTATTTAATTATCATTTTATAATATTATATAAACATATACTTGATCGCGTATAGAAATTTAATATTTGAAAGAAATTATACCAAACATTAATTAATTAATCCCATCATCTTAATGAATAATGGCAGATAATTCTTTGAAACTTGACAAGAGAGGAATTTATATTGAAAAATTACATAATCACACTATTTGACTCATGAAATATTTCCATATTCATTGCTATATACATATATATACATATATATGGAATTCTACATGCAATGCCATAGCTTAACAATAGCTGCCAATTTAAATTATGCTTTGTTGTTTTCACACTTATAAGACAAATATATATCACAGTTTTTAGCATTTGATCCTCTTTGTTCTTGCTGTTTTAGCGCAAAGTCAGCCCTGATTAAGCAGCCGAACCACAATCAAAAACCAACCAGCCAATCCTTCTTCTCTATAGGCACAGGCGTAGCTGTGTGGTTTGCTTTCCAACCACATGGTTCCAGCTTCAGTCCTACTGTGTAGCACTTTGGGCAAGTGTCTTCCATTATAGCCTTGGACCGATCAAATTCTTGTGAGTAGATTTGTCAGATGGAAACTGAAAGAAACCCGTTATTTATATGTGTGTGTGTGTGACCTCTTAATCCTTTTGTTAACACTCAGCCTCGGCCTGCATCTGATCCCATGATACATAATCTCTTGTTCTAAGGTACTCACATTTAAATTTTAAAAAATCAAGTTCAAACCACTGCTTTCATAACAAAAACCAAAATATTGTTATTTCATTAAATCTCTCCAGAATTTTTGATTATTTTCAAAATAAATTGAAACAAAGGAATTGTGTAATTCATTAGAAAAATCTGGTAATGAAAAGGCTAATGATATTGATGTCGAAATATTCCATATAATCTGGTTTTTGTCCAAGACAAGAGAAGTAAGTGATACAAAGATTTTTCTGATATTCATTCTTTTTATAAAATAGGATTAATTCAAAAAGAAAGAAAAGCAATAAAAAACCCAGAAAACTTGGTTTTACTAATAAAAATATTTATAAAATTAAAAATACAAGGCAGTCATGTAGAAATGTAATTTATAAAATTTAAAAAAAAAAAACTCAATTAGTAAAATAATCATCTCATAGTATTCTATGAGTAGTCATAACTAAGATAAAACAGCTTTTTTATGCTTCAATGTCAAATCATTCCATGAAAAAGAAATAAAAAAAACTATTTCCAGTTTTTATGGGTTTTTTTTTCTTTTCAAATTTCTTTTTGTAACAAAATGAGAATTTAAAATAACTGCAATATTTGAATTAGAGTTACAAAGATTATGAGAATCAGTAAAGCCTGTTGTAAAATAAATGCTCCACTGCATTTTCTATGGAGACAGTGACAAAAGAGAATCGGTGAAATTCGGTCAGAACTATTAACACAAGGTAGTTTTGGCTCAGAAGCACTGATTTACCAATTATCTTGCCAATGTTTACAATATTGCCAGCTATCTACAGGAAAAGATTTACACACACACACACACACACACACACACACATGTGCGTGTGTGTGCATGTGTGTATATATTTCATTACATTGTGGAAATTGGCTTCAATGATTCTTCCAGTTTCAACATGTAATCTCAGATCAAGTCACTTGTCAAGGAAGTATCATTCAAAAATGTTCATGTGTGCATGTATGATAGCTTGAAAATACACAGCACACTATACAAGCTTGTCTGACCAATGTACTTTCAGAAACATGAAACTAATAGTAGCTCACATTTAAATCCTGTGTATATTAAATGATGTACATCTCTCACTGGATGGAGCACTTTTTCTGTTGATCCTACTAATAATGGAATACTACACTAATTACATACACACACACATATATATATATATACATACTCATACATACATGCTCATGCATATATATACACACATACATATTCAACATGTTTCTTTACTGCAACTGTTTATTAAGTTCCACTCATAAAGCATTGCTAGAGGGTAATGTAATCGAACACCGTTGGCCAGATATTGTCATATTGAGTAAGAGAGACAAATGCTTAGAAACAGGTAAAGGTTGGTGACAGAAAGGGCATTAGGTTGCAGAAAATCTGCTTTAAAGAATTCCATCTCATTCAAGTAAGAATGGAAAAGTGGATGCTAAAACAATAGGGATGACAATGATGATACATGTACATAAAATATGAAGATATTCCAGTTGTTTTACCTGAGAGACTTTGGTGCAGAAACAGGAATGGAAATAGTGAGCTCTGGTTGTTGTTCATCGTTGTGTAAATTTTTATCAGCATTCTTTATCACAGCATGGTTTTCATCACTCATTTTAGAGAGTGTGGAGACGTTGTCCAGCGGTATGAAGTTATGGTCTAGGATGAACAGATCCTCAGAAGATATATCAGTGATATAGTGTAAATGCTCTTGAGCCTTGTCAATTCGAAAGAATCGTTCAGCTGTTGTTGCTAAAAGGAAAATTAATGGCATGAGAGAACATCTAATCACCCTTATAAAAAATAGAGCAAAAAAAAAAAGAAAAAATCAAACAAACAAGAAAAAAAAAACACACAAACTTTGGAAATAACAATAATACATATACTTTAATAAACATGAGAATTTGAAACATGTACAGACAATACAGTTCTATATTTAAGAGATGAGGAATTATATACATTATTTACATTATTTACATTAGACAGATATTTGTCCTCATCTTGTTTGTTGTTAACACAACATTTCAGCTAATATACCCCCCAGCCTTCATCAGGTGTCTTGGGGAAATTACATCAACCCAGTACTTTATATTATTGAGTTAAGAAGGACAAAGTCCAAGGCTGATCTTGGAGCAATTTGAACAGAGAAGGCTGCAAGCATGCTTATAGAAAGTAATGAGGGGAAGAGAGAAGAATTGGAAGGCAGCAGGGTTAGATTGTAGGTGGCAGAAGAGAGGGAAGATTGGAGGATAGTGCATTATAAGGGCAAGGTGGAAGGTAAGGACAAAAGGAATGTGATGGGTGGGATTCCAGGTACAGGGTGCAAGGGCTGGAGTATAATCAATGCTACAGGTATGGAAGACAGGTTGTGTGATGAGCCTGTGACTAAAAGCTGAGGTTAATGCAGCAGAGACATGAGAGAGGGAAAAACTAGGAAGAGGGGATGGAGCACTTGGTGTGGGTGGGGTGCAAGAAACAGTTAAGGTAGGAATGGGAGTTTGTGGGTTTGCTGAAGACAGAGGTAGACAGGACGAGGGTAGGGTGGGTGATGGAGATGGCGAAGTCAAGAAAATGAAAGGCGGTAATGGAGATGGAATGCAAAGAGACGTAACTGAATACCACAAGGTATTGGGTTCACCATTCTATTATTTCTGTCAATTTCCCATCATCTATTATCTTTTCATGATGACTTCAATTATATCTAAACTTATGAGCCAATCAAAAGAGGCAAATTGAACATTGAAAGAAACAAATATTTTCACAAACAAAAAATAAAATAAATAAAATGACAAAAAATATTGGATGCAACAAATATGTTGATACACACTTCCACATAGTTATTCACTACTGGATGTTATGTAATATATACATACATACATACATACATATATATATATATATATATATATATATATATATATATATATATATATATATATATTGATATATATATATATTGATGTATATATATTGATAAATTGATAAATATATAAATATATATATACATATTGATATATATATATATATATATATATATATATATATATATATATATATATATATATATATATATATATATATATATACACTTCCTTATAGCAGTTTGCCAATAATTGGATATTACAAAATATTGATATTATATACTTCCTTATGGTTATTCATCAATTATTGGATGTTATGAAATATATTGATTATGTTATTCCTCATAGTTATTCACCAATTATTCCCCCAAAATATTTACTTGAGATAACAAAGGAACCTCTACTCAGTCACTGAATCTGCTAGAAATAGCAGACAAATCTTGACCAAATTATATCGTACTGGGTTAAAAAAAAAAAAAAAACTGTACATATTGAACAATGTGGTCAGATATATAGTTATACACACACACATATAAATAGCTATAGTGGGAACATCTTTCATTACAGGTCTGTTTTATGAGGGCTGACCTTGGGCTAAACCTCAAGTAGAGGGTCTAATGAAATAACTGGATATACATATCCAATTACGGAAATATTCTTTACATAGTTACAGCCAATATAAAAAGTGGTTCATTTCTCCATCTTTATATCATATATATAGAGGGGGGAGAGTGTAAAAGAAAGATACATAAGAAATGTAGGATGTGTGCACATACTAGGCTATGTGGCATGCAATGAATGAACGAATCCTGCTTACACACACACACACACTGTGAGAGAGAAAGAATCATAGAGAGAGGAGAATGAAATCGGTAAATGACAAAATAGTTATATAAATGGAAAATTGGTCTAATTTCATTTCAGTGTAATATATATTTTAGTTGTGAAAATATATATTCATTTTGTTATGTTGTTTAAGCATCAAAGAATATGATAAAAGTTGAATAATATTTTTTTTTTCTCCTTCCTGATATTACCCAAAAGTAGACTCAAGTTATAATAATATTTAGCCATCAGCAAAAGTTGTCTTTTCCTCATGCATAAATATTTCTAATTAGATTTTTGATAGTCACTACATTAAATATATTAACACTAACTTAGCTATTGTTTAACTAATCTCTATGGTTTATTTTATTAAATTATTAAATAGAGTAATATACGTACTATCAATTTTTAAGAGTGATTTTTTTTATCGATAAAAATGTTACTGACAATATTGATGTCAAAACATAAAAAACAATTTAATATAATTTTGTTGATTATGATCAAAATGCTATTATCATATTAAATATTGGTCATTAATGCTTAGTTCTAAGAGACAGGTGTTCTCTTGAAGGTAAACTTTGACCATAAATTACAATTTAATTGCATTTGAGATGAAGTATTTAATATTTATAATTACAAAAATATAAGTGAACGACAGTAAAAATATACTTCTGGTTGCATAAAGCCTCAAGCACTCACCAAAATGAGAAGATGAAATTAAAGCTAAATTATGGAAATGTTGCTTTACCTAAAGATGCTATTCAATTACTACCTGCTAGTCAAAATTTCCATTGACGTACGGCTAAACTTAAAAGTAGTGAGCTGAAAATAATTTTTAACCAATTCAAATTAAACACATAACGAGAAGAAAAATCATTAGCATTAATAAAAATTTATGTTAATGAAGTTCTCTCCCTTGTCTTTTTCGGCAGAAATTTTTAACACCAATGTTTTGCTTTTCATTATGAATGAAATTTTTATTTATTAAAAATTCTTTTTAGCTCACTATATTTAGTATGATAGGCTGCACTTAACTATATGTTCTTTATGCAGAAAGCATTATTGTGAAATTTTTTTCCAGTATCAGATACACACATCTATAGAAGAGGCTCATGCACAAGTTTATAAAAAGTACTTACAGTCTAAAAAACACCAATTCAACGACATTTCATCAACTACTGGACCAAATGTTTCCTAAAACAGCAAAACATTTTAATTTTGGTTTTTCTCACAAAATCATTTGCATCAATGTTTTTTATTTATTTTTTTTTTTTTAAACTTCTGTATACTTTATAGAGCAGTAAAATAAAAAATAAATGAACAATTTGAAAGACAGCAATTTACTGAGCCTTTACTCTCAGAACAGGTCAACAAGTTCTCTTCTATTATGATTCCATTCACATCTAGAAAGTTCTAGAGGAGTATTAGATCTACAGTTCTATATTTAAGAGATGAGGAATTATGTGCATTATTTACATTTGATGGATATTTCTCCTCATCTTGTTTGTTATTAACACATTTCAGCAGATATATCCTCATACACCCTCCAGCCTTCATCAGGTGACTTGGGGAAATTTCGAACCTGGGTTCTCATTCCTAAGGTATTTTTTGATGTTATTATTATTATAATTAGTATTATTATTATACAGGTCACTGCCTGGAATTGAACTCGGAATCTTGGGGTTAGTAGCCTGTGCTCTTAACCACTACGCCATATGCCCATATTAAATCTACACCAGTAAATTGCTGTCTTTCAAACTGTTCATTTATTGCTTTATTTTAATATTAAATCTACACCAAAATGCAGCTGGTATTTTAATTTACCACTGGAAAGATAACAACAAAGTTGGTTTTGTTAGGACTTGAACTCATAAGGCAACTAAGTGTAACAAGATATTGCAGATATCTTGTTACAGTTGGGGATTCTTCTAAATCTGAGTCGCCAACATATCCAAACCGGACTGTTCTAACAGAGTCCAATCCGTTGTAAGTATTCAGAGCAGGTGCCAGTCTTAGAGACTCTGCAGAATACATCATCAAAATCAAATGGAAATTGTAGTTGTGATCCCCGTGCTGGTGGCATGTAAAAAGCACCATCCAAATGTGGCTGATGCCAGTGTCGCCTTGACTGGCTCCCATGCTGGTGGTACGTAAAAAGTACCAACTGATCGTGGTCATCGCCAGCCCCCTCTGGCCCCTGTGCTGGTGGCATGTAAAAAGCACCCACTACACTTTTGGTGTGGTTGGAATTAAGAAGGGCATCCAGCTGTAGAAACACTGCCATATCAAACTGGAGCCTGGTGTAGCCTCCTGACTTCCCAGACCTCAGTTGAACCGTCCAACCCATGCCAGCATGGAAAACGGACGTTAAACAATGATGATGATGATGATGATGAACTGCCGTTCTTTTGACTTTGTCATCAAAACATACAAAATTAAAATTTATCCGTTGCCATTTCATTTGGTCAACCTGAGGCTACAGAAAAAGACACTTTGCCCAAAGCAAGACAGTTCATGTATTGATTTTTTTATGATGAATTTGATTCTTATTGGAGTCTTTGTTCCTTAAATACAAAATATCAATTTGCTTTACGTCTTTAACATAGCAAAACTAAACATTAGAAAAAAACATAATGAAATAGTAGACTACAAAGAAAATGGTGATGATCTGTATTGACAGAAACTATAAAGTGAAAATAATGAGTCTGGACATGTTTTTTATGGTAAGGGTAGAACAGCAAACTGATGTTTTGGAACTGACAATTTGTTGTCGTCATCGTCATCATTATACATCATCACTATCACCATGATCATTCATCACTGCTCCATGCTGGCATGGGTTAGATGGGTTGACAGAATCTGATGGGTTAATCTGATGGGTTAATCTGATGGATACTGCATCATGGTCCAGCATCTACTTTGGCATAGTTTCTATGGCTGGGATGCCCTTCCTAATGCCAACCCCTTTACAGAGTGTACTGAGAGTTTCTTTTTTCATGACACCAGCACAATTGGGGTCACCAGTCAGCTCACAACACTATGATCCCTGAGGATGGCTGGGATGACTTTATTCGAGGGGGATGACAAATTAAAGTATGAGGTGGGAGGCAGAGCAAGTTTTGTAGGAGAGCTACAGGGTTGTTCAGATTTAGTAGGAGTTGTGAAGGGACAAACATTAGAGATGAAATGTCCAGGCAACCCCCACAAGGGCTCAGATGAGTAGAAGTGTATGTGTGTGTGTGGGTGGGTGGGTGGTGGGTGATGGGTTTGTGTAAAAGAGAATTTATTTATTTTTTCTTCTTTAGACGAATGTTCAATCATGAAATATTTATTTCTGCTTATGGTGTATGATGAAGTTATCCCGTTTAAGTAAATACAAGTTGTTTACAAAGGATAACCTACCATGTATAACTGATTGATGTGCACTCGTACTTGCTCTAAGTCAGCATTATTGTCCACCACTATATTACCAAATTTTGTAGCTGTTGGAAAAAAATAAAGAGAAAATAATAATAATAATAATAATAATAATAATAATAATAATGAAAAAATGAATGTGTTGGTTACTAAGACTTTCACTATAAAATAATATTAGATATTTTAAGTAGCAAACAGGTTAATTAATAGGAGTTAAATCACAAATTTGTCAGTTGCTGAAAATTAGTAATAAGAAAACAAAAAAAAGAAACAATGCTTTATGAGTATCTCACACACACACACACACACACACATATATAAGCACACAAATGCACATTTGAATTACATCTTTTTATTCAAATTTATGAAAAAAACATGATTGGATTCAATTTGTCAAGATGTCATTGGTGAGGGTTAGGAGTGGCTTCAGTGGTGGTGGCATCATCATCATCATTATCATCATCTTCATCACCACCATCAAAATCATCATCATCATCAAGCATTCAACTCTTTATAAATAAGTTAATATTTCCCTTAGTCTTTCAAATAACAAACAACTTGATGGCCAAACATGTTTTTATGGAAAATTGCAAACAAATGGCACCGATTATAATATGGATGGTGAGACTGTTTTAGTATTTCACATTTGTATATTTCCTCTCATTTCTTAATCTATTTCACTGGGATCCATCATGTAATTGTAGTGTTGGAAAAGTCAAGATATGATATAACGTTCAGCAGATGTTAAAATATTGGAGATATATAAATCATCTTAGCTTCTGTGGAAAAGCAAGATGTTGTATACTTTATTTTCATTAATATTTAAGCATCTTTAAGCTGCTAGCACCATGTTTCATCAAACTTGTACACTAGTACCACTACAACCAAAACCATTATCACGCTACTATTAAACAACAACAGCCACCACCACCACCACCTCATGCTACTACTACTACTACTACTACTGTTACTGTTACTACTACTACTACTACTACTACTACTACTACTATTACTACTACTACTAACAACAAGAATCACCATCAACATTTATTGACCACTTTTCCACGCTTGGATATAATTTGTTGAGGCAGACTGTTTACGGCTAGATACTCTACCTCTTCCCAACCCTTACCTGCTTCCAGGCACACTTTCACAGAAGTTTGAAAACGAAAGACACTGTTTGTTTGATGGTGACACTCAGTAACAACTATCATGCAATGTATATATGAACTTGATTTGCCTAACTTTGTTTCTTACTTCTACACACACACACACACTTGTTTCAGTATCTGTTTATCAAATCTACCCACAAAGCTTTGATTGGCCTGGGGCTATAACAGAAGATGCTTAAAGTGAGACACAGTGGGATTGAACCCAGATCCATGTGGATGGCAAGCAAACTTAATATCACGTCTGTGTCTAATAATAGCAATAATTATTTCTGACATCGACGATTGTCAGAAATTTGAAGGAGAGGGATACAGTTGTTTACAGAGAACCTAATAGTTGATTGGTACCTTATCAACTGACGGGATGAAAGGTGCTTATGCACTTAATGTAAGGACCCAAACCAAACACTGCAAGGCATTTTCTACAACACCCTAACAATCCAACAAATCCGCTGCCATGATGATGACGGTGATATAGGAACAAGGCCTGAAGTATGTTAAGAGGGAGCTCGTCAATCACATTGACCTCAGTGTATCACTGGTACTTATTTTATTGATCCTGAAATGACGAAAGGCAAAGTCGACCTCAGTGGAATTTGAACTCAGACCGTAAGGACAGACGAAATGCTGCTAAGCATTCTGCCTGGCTTGCTAACAATTCTGCCAGCTCAACACCTTGATAAAAAATAAAAAAATAAAAAATAATCTATGTTAACAGTAGTGTTATTAGTTCTTCTACCATAATTACAACCACTACTGCTGCTGCTGCTAATACTAGCACTACTACTGCTACCATAACCACCACTACCGCCGCTACAGTTCTCATCTCTAATGTTTGGAACATGAGAATTTTATCACATATATTAAAAACAAAAAAGCAAATCTCAATAAAACTGAAAAAAAAAACCTCTCGTTAGATTACTAAAACCCAATCGTTAATAGATTTAATGAAGTATGCTGCAATAAAGTGCTAGATTCTAATAAGATTATTATATTTTGGTCTATTAATCTCATCTTAAATGGAAATATTTTTGACATTCCCATTTACACTAGTAATTTGCAGACTTTTGGTCCCAACTGATAGCTTTCTGTTTTTTTTGTTACTGCTTGATGGGTGTGGGGGTCTAGCACCCAAGATTCATTTCCTTTTTTGGGGGTTTATGAAATTGGTAAGTGGAAGTGAGGAAGTCATCCTCAAATTGATGATTGTAACCTGACCCGAATGCTTGTGACAGAGTGAAGTCCAGTAAAAATGTCCACAGACCAGTTGGAGTAGGTTAAGATTACCAACTGAGTTGAGAAGTTCACTTCTCAGCCATGTGGCTTTGGACTCAGTTGCACAGTGCAACACCTTGGGTAAATGTCTTCAAATATAGACCCAGACTGGTCAAAATTGGTTATTTAGAAACAAAAAAATTGCTGTTTAACTCTTTTGGTACCAACCAGCCTGAGACTGACCCTAATTCTATGATTCAAATTCTATCTTTTAAACTGGTCTAATTAAAACCTTCAATTAAAATTTCCTTGTTAATTTATATTTCAAACACTAGTTAAATAATGATATAGATATTCAAGTAAATTCTTCGTTATCTTCAAAATTAATTACAACAAAGATAGTACGTAGCAACAGAAGTATGGTAAAAGATGGGTTGGGAATCTGAAAAATTATAACCAGATTATAAGCAAATCATTTGAGAGATTTAGACAGGCTAGATTCTCCATCATGAATCAGTGTACGAACAGGTTTAATTGAAATTATGCTGACAAGGTAGTAGTTGAGAAAAAACTGTCACCAAACTTCTACACTAGGTTAATTAACAATCAGAGTAGCTGAAATACTTTTAGAAGAAAAAAAACATTTATGATTCAGCTTTAATTTGTTATCTGCTTAACTGGTTTAACATCATCTGAATTTTGGTTTCCTTTTAAAGAAACCACTCAGATGCTAGGGTTTGAACCATCGTCAGCCACCAGGCTGAGGATAACTCAGCACTTAGTTTTGTCCGTTTTACTGTAGTGACCGAGAAGTCTTAGTATTTATCTGCTCACCCCTGAAACAAATGGCCAGAGATGCTGTATTTCTACTTCAAAGTCAAAAGAGAAAATAAAAGCAATTAAAAAAAAAAAAAGTTGCTGCCAAAAAATATAAAACATATGAAAACCCCTGAAATGAAAGTTGGTCAATGGATGAAAGGAGATCGATACTTACATGCACTTTGCAATTTATCTTTATCATAATGTAATGCTTCATAGTCTGACATACAGATTCGACTGACCTGTATACCTAGCCTCTTTGCTGGAGGTGGACTGTTAAAGAAAAGATTAAAGAAACAGAAGTTAACGAATATATAATAACAAAACTCATTCTTCATTAAACACACATGCAAAAAACAAAATAAAAAAAACAACATTGACAATGGTGCAGACACGGCTGTGTGGTTAAAAAGTTTGCTTCCTAACTATATGGTTCCAGATTCAGTCCCACTGCATGGTACCTTGGGCAAGTGTCTTCTACTATAGCCTCGGACCAATCAAAGCCCTGTGAGTGGATTTGGTAGGTGGAAACTGAAAGAAGCCTGTCCTATATACATGTACTTGTCCCCCCCCCCACCACACCACTTGATATCCAATGGATAACCAATCTTGACTGAAGATCTCTCACATGGCCTGAAGTACAGGAAGGGGCTTAGAATGTGTGTGTGTGTGTGTGTGTGTAACTTTTACTAATGAGACAAAAGGTATATACATCATCATCATCATTTAGTGTCCGTTGTCCATGCTGGCATGGGTTGGACAGTTTGACCAGGGCTGGCCAGCTGGAGGGCTGCACCGGGTTCCAGTCTGATTTGACATGGTTTCTACAGCTGGATGCCTTACCTAACACCAACCACTCTGAGAGTGTAATGGGTGCTTTTATGTGCCACTGGCATGGGTGCCATTTGTGTGACTCCAGTATCTGCCACGACTGTCTCCTTATCCATGCTTGCATGAATCATAAGAGAAGATGAGGGGACAAAACTTTCTATGGTCGGATGCCTTTCCTGTCACCAACCATAAGCTGTTTTGAAGTGAGCTAATAATTTTCCAGTCTGTTGTACAACAAGCAGCGGGGACATGTTTATGTGGAGAGCTAAAAACATACAGCCTTATATGAATGAACCTTTTGCTTACTAAGATCACGCAACACGTCGAGACATCTAGACGTATTTCCATGGTTGATTGCAAGCAAATGATTCTGTTAGTCAAGCCCTTGTTTACAACCAGACAAGGAATTATACATACACACACACACACACACACACACACATACATGATGGGGTTCTTAAGTTTTCATCTACCAAATCCACTTTCAAGGAGACAAATAAAAACCAAACTAGTTTTGAATAAAAATATGTTTGGTACTTAATCCGCCTGAATTGCTTGGATAATCTCTTGTCACAGTTGTCATTAGAAATACAGCCGACCATTGACTGGCCTGTTGGAAACCTATAACCAATCGACGCTGATGTTTACAAAAACACATGATATAGAATAAAAACAAAAAAAAATATAAAAAAATAAATATCAGGCTTGATCTCATTATCTTTCCAGTCAAAATACTGACATCTAAATAACCAAACTATTGTGCTCCTATAACTCTTAATTTGGTTGCAACAAAACATTACTGGAATTTATTAGACAGAATACTCTTTACAACATCTCAATGGCAAGACAAGAAATTAAATCAATAAATATTAATTATTCATTCCGATCATCAAATGAAAAGTCATGCCTAATGTGTCGGAGTTACTTGTCACACATAACAGATAACATGAAGCACACCAGATTAATCTTTTCTTGGATTTCATCTGCATTATAATGAGACAGTTATGTAGGTGAAAGCATACCAGCATACCTAATGATTAGAACATTAAATAGCTGAACTATACTAACATATGTGGCAAAATAAAAACAACGTCAGATGGAAGATTTGTAGATGTCAGAGCACCAGACAAAATGATTGCGGTACTTAGTTTTGGTTTGTATGTTATGAGTTCAAATCTAACTGGAGTCAACTTTGCTTTCGCTCTTCTAAGATTGGTTTCAAATTTTGGTATAAGGACAGGAATTACGAAGGAGGCTGAAAATCAATTACTTTGACCCAGAGCTCAAGTGGTGCTTATTTTATCAACCCTGAAAGAATGAAAGACAAAACTGATCTCAGTGGCATTTGAACTCAGAACATAAAGTCAGAAAAATGCTGCTAAGCATGTATATGGGGATCGGAAAATAAGTGTAAGCCAGTGTCAACAATGGATCCAGAAATTCCAAGCTAGAAACTACAGCCTAGAAGACGAGCCTTGTCCTGGAAGATCTGTAGAGCTCAATAAAAACATCCTGCAAATCCTGGTGGAACAAAATCCCATCGTAACTGTTGAGGAACTAACAAAGAAGCTTGGATTTGGTCATTTAACTATTCACCGACATCTGCATGCCATCGGAAAACGACCATCTTTGGTTTCAAGATGAAAGGTGTTTTTCCACCAGGATAATGCTCGACAACATAAAGCGAGGATGACATTCTGAAGGCTGGAGCAGTTTGAATGGAAAATGATGCCCCATCCACCATATTCGCCGGACATTGCTCCATGTGATTGTCATTTATTCCACAGTCTTCAAAACCATTTGGACGGAAAAAAATATGAATTCTCTAGACAAGGTAAGAACAATACTGGAGAAGTATTTTTCATCACGGACAAGTGAATTTTGGAAGAGGGGCCTTGCAAGTCTACCAGATAGATGGAAGAGCATTGTAGAAAATGAAGGAGAGTATATTTTAGGTTAAAAAAGAACTTTGTTTATCTTAATTTTGAAGAATAAAAGAAATATATAAAAAAAAACTGCATTATTTATGGAATGACTCAATACTTAGGTAAGTTACAGGGACATTATAACAGAAACAGAAAAAAACCCCAAAAAAACAAATGTGAAACATGTCCACTAGTGCTGCCACCTTTAGTTGTTAATGAAAGATAATGATTTTCATAAGTCTTCAGCTGATAATGTTTTTGTTTTTACTTTAAAACAAAAGATGAATATAGTCTTTCACTGGTGCCAGACAGTTAGTTGCAACCATGCTGGGAATTGTCACATTCTTTTGCAGTTCCACACTTGTTATCGTTAAATAATCTTTCATCTCCAGAACAGTCTATTGTAAAAGCAGTCAATGAGAATCTATCAAGAATCTTATGCAAAGCCAGACAATGAATCCAATACCAACTGATTGTAACAACTGTCGCGTTCAACTGTGTTTGTTCATACAGGCTTCACTGGTTAAGTTACTGTTAAAATATTTAATGCAGCAAGCTTTAAAAAGCTAACTAGAAATAACAAGTCACGGAAGAAAGAAATACTGTTAATCAATCACTGATAATTTTGTTTTTTTCATTTTTGTTCTTTTTTTGTCCCATCACTGTATGGTTTGAGAAGCTGATTTCACAACTGTGTAATTTTGAGTTCAATTCCCATCCACTCTATAAATTGCAAGTATTTTAAATATAGCATGTGTGTGTGTGTGTGTGTGTGTGTGTGTGTGTGTGTACATTTCTTCTTCTTCTTCTTGCTGCTGATATTGCTGCTGCTACTACTGCTACTACTACTATTACTACCATCACAATGGTTTCAAATGTTGGCACAGAGCCAGCAATATTTCATTGACCCCAGTGCACAACTGGCACTTATTTTATCGACCTTGAAAAAGATGAAAGGCAAAGTTGACCTCAGTGGAATTAGGCGGGGTTATTCAATAGCACTGGCCCCAGTTTTTTTTTAGACTGGTACTTCATTTTATTAACCCCAGAGGTATGAATGGCTAAGGTAACCTCGGCAACATTTCAACTCAGAAAATGATACCAGCAAAAATGCCAATAAGCATTTTGTCTGTCATGCTAAACATTTTTCCAGCTTACCACATCTGTATCAAAGTTTGGTAGAAGTCCAGCAATTTTTTAGGGGCTGAAGTCACTTGATTACATTGACCCCAGTACTCTACTGGTACTTTATTTTATCAATCCCAGATAGATGAAAGGCATAGCTGACTTCAGCTGGATTTGAACTCAAAATGTAAAGAGCCAGGAGAAACATTGCTAAGCCGTAATGATTCTGCCAATTTGCTATGATGATGATGATGATGATGATAGTGATGATAGTGATAATGATGAGGAGGGAAATTGAAAGAGATACAATTGACAGAAATGTAAAAGTAAAGGAAAAAAAAAGACTGAAAGAGTTCTTCACTTGTTTGAGGTGTAAAATACTATTGAAAATAATTATGGTAAATAACAAGAGGATGACATGCTGGTTCTTAGCAGAAGAGTTGATAAAACAAGAAGGAATGACAGAACTTGTGTGTGAAGAAAATGGAAAAGATATAGAATATCGCTATGGAATAGTATTTCCATTTCAAGATAAAGAATTTCAGTGAAGACAATGGAACCAGTGGAGAGTATGGATACAATGCATATAGCAACACCTGAGAACCCAATCATTAAATTTAACACAAAGTCCAATCCAATATGCCTACCACTAATGAAAATGAAATTAAATACCTTTAAATTGACATGTATGTTGTATTCTTTTTCTGTGACATAGTGGAATGAGAACAATGGAATACATGGAATGAGAACAATGGAATACATGGAATAAAGATTTCCATGTATAAGACACTTGAAAACGAAAAGTGACAAAACGAGGAGAAAAATATACAAATGTAATAAGATAGGAGAAAAAGTAACTAGGTTAACCATTTAAGAATTAGTTTTGTCACCTGGATTAACTTTACAAGGTTTTTCATTTCCTCCAGTTACCTTTTGGAATGTTGTTTTAAATTATTTTGGTTGAGAAGTTTACTTAACCACTACATACTTCTGGGTTCAATTCTCTAGCACAGCACCTTGGCTGACTGCTGTCATATTTTAGGTAGCTCCAAAAGATTCATTAGTTACTTTATTTTTGGTAACAAGAGTGACAAGGGAGTATTTGTAACTCAATACAGAATAAATATCCTAAAGGAATTTGTCTGTAAAACACCATTCTTTTTTTTCGTGCCAATGATTATATCCTTCACCGATGCACATCAGCAAAAGTCATACACACTCACACTCACACACACACACACACACACACACACATAACAAGCTTCCGCATAGTTTCCATCTATCAAATTCAGCACAAGAGGTATTATTGTTGACCTCAGGCTGAAATCAGCCACATCCAGCTCAAATATTCTGTATTATGTTCAAACTATCTAGATCTGGCTTTTTGCACCCACCCAACAATGTCATTCTAAAAATAAACAACCATACCATCAAAATATTCTTTTCTACTCTTGGCACAAGGTTCAAGATTTTTGGGGAGGGGGCCAGTCAATTAGATCGACCCCACTACGCAACTGGTACTTAATTTATTGATCCTGAAAGGATGAAAGGGAAAGTCAACCTTGGCAGAGTTTAAACCCAGAATGTAAAGACAGACAAAATATTGCTAAGTATTTGGCCCGGTGTGCTAACGTTTCTGGCAGTTCACCGCCTCATATCATCAAAATATTGCATAAACAAGCATTACATTTGGCAGAGTAATGTTGAGGGGGTTAGAGGGGCTGTCACAACTTCTTTACATTTGAAACCAGTAAAGCAATCAAAGAATGAAATATTCAACTTGTCTTTAATTTAAATAACGATTCCAAAAGACCTTAACTTCATTTGCCATCAACTTTACAACTGTAGCAATTTGTTGATATCTAAGAAATCAATATCTGATAACTTTGTTATTGAAAGATACTTCAAAGTATCATAGTTATTCTATGTGTAAGAGGTAGATAAAGCTCACCGGAATGAAACTATTTGAATACTTTAGAATCTTTTCAATTTCTATAACTACAAAGTATTAGAGATGTCAGAGGTGTTAGGATATTGTAAGCAAACTAAAGAAGCAGTGGGTTAGTATTGTGTAAGATGTCTGAAGAGGAAGACTGACTAGAGTGTTAGCAGTGAAGATGTCTAGAAAGCAGTAGAATAACATTGAGTAGTGGCATTGGGTAGAGGAGTATAGTACGAGATTGTGATTTCAAATCCCACCAGAGCATGTTAATGACACTGCATTACATATCTTTTACATCTGTAATATTAATATCAGTAATATTTTGAGATTAATTTAATTTACACCCTCCTTGTAGAATCATCATCATCACTATTTATAATGCCTGTTTTCCATGTTGGCATGAGTTGGATGGTTTCACAGGAGTTGGCAAGCCAGAGACTTGCACCAGGCTCCAATTGTCTGTTTCAGTATGGTTTTTTGCAGCTGGATGTCCTTCCTAATGTGAACCACTTTACAGATTGTACTGGATGCTTTTTAACTGGCACAGGCCTAGGTGTTTTTTTGTAGGGCCACAGACTGGATTTGAACTATGTATGTATCTATAGCTGGCTTTGAGTTCTATCAGTTGGTTGTTGCATTTCTGTGTCTCAGATTACTTCTTAACTGTTATTTCATTTCTAATGTTTAATTAACGATATCAACAAGTAAAATCTACTAATCACAATATGTTAGATATAGCAACTAACTCTAGAGTACATCATGAATTTACTACAGGAATTTGTTTTGGTATTAAATATATTTAATATTTACATCTATTCTTTTCACTTAAAGACATTGTAAACTTATCTTAAAATGTTATATATTTTAAAAGTATCTTTACAGCCTTGGGATATAACACACACACACACACACACACACACACACACAATTCTTCTCAATATTATTTTGATTTCCTCGATACCATATAGGTTTAATGGTAAATTTCTCTTGAAGCCATTTTTAGCAACTATATATTGATTTCTTCGTAACAAATCAAATCAAATTTCAATACAAATCAAAAATGAATATTTTTTTTTTTCTTTTACTCAATTTTAAACATTTCCAGTGTATATTTTTATCAAAATAATGAAGAAACTCTCCAAAAAAAATAGATTATGCTTTTTGTTATATGATATAATACACAACGAATTGTTTTTCTTCAATAATAACTCTCTTTGCACCACATTCCATTCTTGTTGTGCGTCAGACATAAAATTAAGTTAGAAGAAGCAAAGGAATTATCTGTAGTTTTCAACAGGAAGAGATCTGTATTTCATCTGTATTCTTCAAACTTAAAGACTTTTATAAGCACTAAGTTACCATGTACATTATTTCTATGAACTTTTGTAGAAGGCTGAACTCATGAAAATACCTGTGAACAACGAAAGTAACAAGACCAAGAATTACTTTTGATCCCAAAATGACTTAATTAAATATTCGGACAGATGTTCTGAAACCATTATAAGATCTAAGAGTTGATAAGAAATTTTAGGAAATTCTTTTAGTACCATGATGAAAGTGAGTTTCACTTTAGATGTTAGAAGGAGTATCTACAATTGTCTACATGTAAAGTGCTGTGAAACTACAATGGGAATATTGAAGAATTAAACAACCGTTTCCCATAAAATGAAAGAACTATCATCAGAAGTATTCATGATAAGTATCACTATGGCAGCCATTCTCTCTCTCTCTTTATATAAACATACATACATACATACATATATATAAAGATGATGATGATATATTGATAAAATGAATAAAAAGAAAACATAGAAATCTTTTCATGGATTAATTTGGAAGTAATGTTCTCCAGAAAAGCTTAGTAAGTAATCTTCATAATCAAATAAATGAACCCTTATGTTGCTGTATTTCTGCAGAAATCCACTGCTTTTGCTTCATATAATTTGGAAAAGAATTCGATAAGATAACTTTACCATTATTAAGCTGGTTTTTGAAAAAATAAACATCAACTTTTGGTGGACGGTATTAATTTGGATATATTTAAATGCATGAAATGTGTATGAAAAAGCCAGGGTGGATTAATATCAAAACAGTTAAGATATCATAGAATTAAAAAAAAAAATTAAAAAAATGAAAGCCTTTCACTAGGTTTGAACTCTAGAAATATCAGCTGTCAGTCCACTACTTTCTCCACATGTCTATTTTAATTCTTCCAGAGAACTGAAATAACAGTCAATGTTATAGTAAAGCATTCAACTAATACTTTTCCTTTTAAAGTTCCCATCTACAGGACAATAACCTCTACGTATTTTATTTTTCTATTGCTGTTCAAGAAATGTTTACTGATTAAATAGTTACAGATTAAGATAAGCATTTTCCAAGACAATGAAACAACTACAAATATATATATATATATGTATATATGTCTATATGTATGTATATAAATGCTCTTCCTCTCCCCTGTAGCACTATTAAGAGCTGAGTATACTTGCATTCTGCATCTCAAGTATCTGTATTACATATATTGTTTCCAAAACCAATCAGATTTAATGGAATATTTCTGGTAAACGATTCTAACTATAAAAAGAAAGGAAATACTCAAGTCATAAAATTCTCTGAGATAAAAATGCTTTAAAATGTTGCCGTCTCCTTATATGGAAGGATTAAACTGCACACTCGATACCAGGATGTAAATCTATTGATTAAGAGAATCAAACATTACACACGCACACACGCACACACGCACACACACACACAAAGCACTCACATACTTACACACCCCCAGGCATCGCAACTAGACATAAAACTTGAAGGATTGTGATGGTGATTTGTATCAGCAGGATTATGAGTGAAAGGTCCTGTCTGAAATATTTATCTGTCATTCATCTCACAACAGAACTAAATACCCTTCCTTTATGTAAATGTGTATATGTGTTTGTTTGGTTATGAGTATATATATACACACACATACAAATCCATTTTCCAAGCTAGCATGGGTTGAACAAGTGAAGTATTTAAAGTGGCATTTTTCCTGGCTGGTTGTTCTGTGGGGCTAAAGAACAAGCAAGAACTCTTGAAATATGCATATACAGTAATCCCTCGACTATTGCAGGTGCTATGTTCCAAAACCTCCCAAAGAAATAATTAAAATCTAAAAAAATATAAACACCTATTGGCCACAGAAACCTGCGATATACTGAGGGGCCTGTGATATAAATTAACCAGAAAATCCACAATGTACTGAGTACACGATAGGTGAACCGTGATATGGTGAGGAATTACAGTACACCTGTTACCTATTTTTCTGACGTTGATCTTATGGTTTACATTAGACATATTTGTATACAAATTGTCCTAACTTTCAGTGTTGGTTCTAATTTCTATACAAAATCTGTAGAAATAACTTTAAAATACATTTGAAATACATTTGAAAAAGATGTTAATGTTGAAAGGTAGCAGAACCTCTCCTGGACTTGAGATCTTTATAGCTCATCACATATTGAAGGTTGAATTTTTCTTTTTTGCAATTCAAAAGCAAGAAATAAATACAAAATACAAAAGTGAAGACCATAAACTCTGCAGAAACAACTGAAATGCTGATTTTTGAATGGGTGCTCCTATAGCTTCAAATATTTTATGATAGGGATGTTAATGCAGCTATAAGTAACTTTTAAATCATTTTTGTTGAACAGCTTCTCGCTATTGTAGTAGTTGTGTACATAGATTAGTCCTTAACAAGCAGGCCTATGACTAAAGGGAGTTTATTCATGATTATTAGTTCCACAGCTATTTCTAGCAAGTTAAGTTAAGCAACCACAAACAGGTTCACTCGTAGGTTTGTGCAACTTCATCATCATCATTTAACATCTGTTTTTCATGCTGGCGTGGGTTGGATGGTTTGACAGGAGCTACACCAGGGCCATGAGCTACACCAAGTTCCACTGTCTGTTTTGGCATTGTTTCTACAACTGGATGCCCTTCTTAACACCACCAGCCACAGGGTGCTTTTTACATGGCACAGGCATAGACCTTGCAAGACAGAACCCCAACAACTATGAGCGAGAGGAGTCAAGTAAATACTTGTTGCATAGCAACCTGCCCGAAACTACTCCTGGTTCTGATATACAAATTCCTGTTTTTTCAACAGGATTTTAATTAAAACGTCCCATAAAAATTTTGCATTAATTTGTCCCAAACACCAGCTTAATAATTGAAATAAAGACACCATTTGTCTATCGAGGGAAATTTTCTCCATGACAAAACATGGTGAATGGCTTGTTTACAAGCTCAAACATGCAACAAGCATATTCGAACAGGTAATAACATTGCAAAGACAGTGTATAAACAAAAGGGTTAAAAGTTTCTAGTTTTGGTGGACTTTGTTATTTTTAAGTGACAAGAACAAGAAAGAAATGCATAAGAATGAAATAACAAAAATTGGGAACTTACTCAAGTATTGGCATTGATCCACGTCTCTTACATTTCTGGATCATGTTAGCTTGATTTTTAAGATTAATTATGATCGTGGAAGGTTTTAATTTGCACGGTTCACCATCAACTTGCATAGGTATTGTTTTGTAAGTAGTCAGCTTCACCTCTTGACACTGTGTCAGTCGTTCTCCATGACCACCGACCTGTACTGTTGCCTAAAATATAAATGAAATATTATACAGGTTTATTGCGAATGAATTAGCTGGTAGGAGCTTCATTCCGAACATCAATTTTAGCTAAAACAAAAGAACTGACCCGAATACGGCACAAAGCCACAAATCAGAGAGTGGTGGGTGGGAGGGGTGGGAGTAGTAGAGTTGCGTGTGGGAATTGGTATATATTTTAAAGAGACTGAAGACAACACCAACTTTGGTTACTTGTGCAACAAATAATTTATATGAACACAGGTAAGATTGCAGTGTTTGGAAGACTTTTTCTTATAATCAAGTTTAATATTCAAAAGGAGCTCCATTGATTCTGTGCATTTGTTTAATGGTTTAGCTTAGAGAAGAAAGGATAATGCTTTGAAGTGCAGGCAACGGAAAGGGAGGGAGAAACCATGTTCTATAGTTTAAATTAAGAAGGAAGACTGGTTCAAATACAACAGACTGAATTCTACAAGTGGCTGCCACTAGTACCAGACAATGGCATTAAACCAAATGACAGATGTTTTTCATTCATGAACAATGAACAGAAGACACAATCCATCCAACAAGTAAATTATAGAACTTGAAGTAGATAAGGCTATAAAGAATACCTTCTAGAAAATTAGGTTAAAAAACCCCTTGGATGGAAAAAAACATTGAAGGCTGCCCACGGGATGTGAACTTTCACCTTCTGAAACTACGACAGATTTGCTAACCATTACACCAAAGCAACATATCAGATTTTCTCTATTCATTTTGATGTTTACATTAAAAGAAGTTTTAACGCTATATTCTTACAAGTTGTTATTTTTAGTTTTACAGACATCAAGTTCCAGTACAAAAATAATAATTTATTTCAATTCTTTTGAAGTTTCTAACTTCTTATAATCATCATCATCATCATTTAACGTCCGCTTTCCATGCTAGCTTGGGTTGGACGATTTGACTGAGGACTGGTGCAACCGGATGGCTACACCAGGCTCCAATCTAATTTGGCAGAGTTTCTACAGCTGGATGCCCTTCCTAACGCCAACCATGCAAACGAATATTCATGCAGTTTCTGTTGGCAAAATTACCAATCACAGTCTGTGTGAAGCCAAGGCTACAATGGTAAACATTGGATGCTGTTTAGTGGAATAGAACCTGAAACCAGAAGGTTGTGATGCATTCTTCATAATTACAAAGCTATGCCTGTGTACCATGTGCAAGTTACTTCATGAAAATTTGATTCTGCAAATAATGGTTTTTTAACATAGTTGCGTGGTTAAGAAACTTGCTTTGTAGCCACATGGTTTTGAGTTCAGTTACACAGCACAGCACCCAGGGCAAGTGTCTTCTACTAGTTCCTGGCGAACCAGTACTTTGTCAGTGAATCTGGTAGAAAACTGTATGGACGCCTGTCATATATGTATGTGTGTGTGTGTGTGTGTGTGTGTGTGTGTGTGTGTTTCCTCCACAATTACTTTACAACCGGTGTTGGTATGTTTATGTTCCTTAACTTAGCAGTACAGCAAAAAAATGAAAAATCAAATAAGCACCAGACTGAACAGAAATAAGTGGTATTAGAGATTTGTTTGACTAAAACCCTTCAAGGTGGTGCCCCAGCATGGCCACAGTCCAATGATTGAAACAAGTAAAAGACATAGGTTCAAGATGACAATTTTTGGAAGGAGGGATGGAGAAGAGTTCATTATAGTGATTCAAGCATATTTGACCAATATTTACACTATGAAATACAAAAACAGACCCCAGCAGGAATTGAACTCAAAAATATAAATGGATGCAAAGAAATGCTGCAAAGGTAGATTATTCCATCACTCTACAAATTCTTCCAATCCATCACCCTAAGCAAATATTCGCTATGAAGCAACATAAGAATGACATTGTTCCTTTCTGTGGATTTCTCCAGAAAATAAGCAATATATTTTTCCTCATCTATGTTATGCCAGAAAACATGGATAACAATAAAAAGAAAAAAAGAGGGAAAGACAGACATTGATAACATTCACTTATATACAAGAGCATTTTTCCAAAATACTACCTATTGATTTCTAGTGCAAAATAATTGATTTTCTCAGGATAATTGTACAGTATATAACAGAGCAGAGCGTAAGAGATGACAAAAAACCTCTGGTTATTAACCAAGTGGTATACATGTCGTTGCTAAGGAGCAGTAAAGTCTCTCGTGTCATAATTAGTAGCCACTTCTTCCATTAGTGTCTTATAAAAACCCATTATTTTCTGTTGCCTTTGCCTTTACAATAAACTATTTTGAAACAACTTGTTCCTGAATTTGATTCACATGGTTGAAGTGAAGTAACACTGAAGCCAACATTGAAAGTTTTAATACAAAAACTAACAATAGTAGTGATAGTAACAATAGTGATCTTAATTATAGAGGTGGAGAAGGTGAGGTACATTATAATAATGTTCCTGTACATATATATATATATATATATATATATATATATATATATATATATATATATATATATATGTAAGAGTCAGTAAATAGTGGGGTTGTGTTAACCGCACGTGGAGAAATAATAGGAAAATGAAGAATAAGGCAGAATGCTAAACTGGAAGCATATTTTAATAAGGATTTCTAACCGGCTTTCATTGTGAAGCAAATTTTCAAGAAGGAGAATGAAAATGTTTTTTACAAAGAAGTACAAAATGAAGAAAATAATATATAAAAAAAATAATATATAAAAAAATAACTATACCAATACATTATATTGTCTTTGAGCTTTTGAAGTTCAATGGTAATCCATGTATATAATGGTTGGAAAAATAAGGATGCATGAGAATTGAGAGTTGTGTTAGGTTTAAAAAAAGGGTTAAAAGTTTGTGTTAAGCAGGAAGTGTGGTGTCAAAACAGGAAGTGTGTGTAAGGGGAGACAAATCTTTTTAGTTGGAGTTATGACATAAACTTCCTGTTGAAAAAGAGTTCACAACTCTAACTAAAAACATTTGTCTCCCCTTACACACACTTCCTGTTTTGACACCACACTTCCTGCTTAACACAAACTTTTAACCCTTTTTTTAAACCTAACACAACTCTCAACTCTCATGCATCCTTATTTTTCCAACCTTTATATACATGAACTACCATTGAACTTCAAAAGCTCAAAGACAATATAATGTATTGGTATAGTTATTTTTTTATATATTATTTTTTTTATATATTATTTTCTTCATTTTGTACTTCTTTGTAAAAAACATTTTCATTCTCCTTCTTGAAAATTTGCTTCACAATCAAAACCGGTTAGAAATCTTTATTAAAATATGCTTCCTGTTTAGCATTCTGCCTTATTCTTCATTTTCCTATATATATATATATATATATATATATATATATATATAGGCATCGAAGATGGATGTTAAACAATGGTGATGATATATATATATATATATATATATATATATATATATATATTAACTTCCTGCTTGAAAGCTATCTGAATTAAAAGCTTTATTAAAATTCCATGTTAATTTATGATCCAAACTCCAGCTTAATTACGACAGATTTATTTTACTAAATTCTTTGTTATTTAGAAAATTAATACAAACAGGCAGTGTATTTCAAAAGAAATATGTTAACATAGCTAATGGATTTGCATGTGGAAAGTGTTTCTGAATTATTTCTTCTCTAAACAATTCTATTATTTTTCTAATCCAGCCAGAGTACATTCTCTTCGTGATTCTGCCATCACTAATTCAACTAGCACGGTGGCGTCTGTTAATGAGGGTTGTTGTGTCACCTGTACTTGGTGAATTAATTAAATTTATATTAGTCATTGAGTAATATTGGTTTCCTCACAGTATAATCATTTCTAATGCACTCTGCCTTAAATGTGTTACTGCTAAATTATAGTTTCACTTAAAAGCAGCAAAAACATTCAGTTCCAGAATTTAATCTGAAAAATCAGTGCTAAATTCCTTAAGTTCATTTTGGCTCCTAAATGATTAGAAAAGAAAATGTCACACACACACACATACACACAGTTTGGTAAAGTGTCTTTTACTTTCACTATAGCCTTGATTTATCCAGTTTCTTCTGAGTGAAATTTGTGGATGGAGATTGAATGAAAGCATCACACTCTCTCTTTCTCCCTATCTCTCTCTCTCTCACACCCATCCACCCACCCACCCACACACAGAATGGAACTTCAGTTTATCAACATCTCTCATCACAAACAAATCAGTTTCTGAGCAATTTTTCAAACATTAACCATCTCGGCTGATGAATGATGTCTCAAGTAATGAGCATACAAGCTGTCAACAATGGTCGCTGCCAAGCTGGAAGTATCAATGGGAGAGTGTCGTTAGCTGTCTAGCTTTTACTCTGTGACCATCCCTGCCCGAATTTGCCATACTTTCTCTTGAATTTCCCATGCGAAAAATAATTTCAGTTTATGAACATGGGTTGAGGTTCCACTGTTGTAGGCACATGGCTCAGTGGTTAGACTGTCGGGCTCATGATCATGAGGCAGTGAGTTCAATTCCCAGACCACAATGCATGTTGTGTTCTTGAGCAAGATACTTTATTTCTTTAAATGACTAGTGCCAGACAACCATCACACCACTGTCACCACCACTACCACCACCATCACAAAGGGATCCTTCAGAGAAAGTATATCAAAACTAAAAGTAGTTTGAAAATTCCTGTAAAAGACTTTCATTTAATTTTTTTTCACTTGAAGTGTTTGTTTATGTATTTTTGTGTATATATGTATATGTATATGTTTATGTGCATGTATGTATATCTGTGTATGGCTGTGTTAGGAACACTTTTGGCCCCTCTCCTTTTTTATTAACACGGAGACAAAATAGTCTTGCATCCATATAACTCTTTCCATAGGGTTGGATGAGTTTACAAAGTTTAAAAAAAAACCCTCATAATTCTATTAAATGTGGCAGTTTGTCTCTCCTCTTTCCACACCTCTCCACCAACCAATGAGAAACACTATTAGATTATTGAAATTTATTCGAATCATTCTGAAATAGAACCAAATGTGATTGAGAAAGCCACAATAAAGTGAGTTAGAAATAAAGAAGGGGAAGAAACTAAAACAAAAGTCTATAAATTTATCCCATTTACAACCAACTTTAGTCATTATTGTGGCTTTCCCAATCACTTTTAATTATGTGTGTGTATACATATATACATATATATATACATACATATATATATATATGTGTGTGTGTATGAATGTATTTATATATGTGTGTGTGTGTATGTATATATATATATATATATATATACTGTTCTTCAATGAAGTGTATGTATACCCGCACTACTTTGCAAGAGAATCGTTAATTCAGCCTCTTTTAACAAATACATTTAAATTGAACAAGTCAGACACAAAACACTTTAGGTAAAGTTAGTGTGAACACATTTCGTGTATAGAGTGTTAACACGCAAACTAGAGATAAATGTGTTGGGAGAAAAAACAACAGCAATAGTCACGAATAATATAAATTTTCATATGTTTGGCAAGCAGGGGAAATGACTTTGGACATGCTCTGATATTATTCTGACCTCCTCTGTGACAGTTAACCTTCACCATAGATGTGAATGTAGTGAAGAATGAAATATTAGAGTGCAATGTTGATAGTGATTCTAAATTACAAATAATTTGTTTTGTTGTTTATGTCAAAGATTTATAGACTTCGAAAAAATACCAAATAATTTGTTTTGGGGAAAGTGGATCTCTCAGCAGATAAAGCTATCAATAATTGTGTGTAACTATTGGGTTCTGTAATCTGTCTGAGTGTAGTGTCTATTCTGTGTCAATAGGATCCTGATGGCTACGTTATCTCTTGAACCCTCATGTTCTAATTTAGCACGTTGGTATAGCACAGATGAACTTTTCACCTCCTTGAGTTCCTGCCAGTGTTCACTTATATACGTGTGCGTGCATGCATGTGTGTGTGTGTGTGTGTGTGTGTGTGTGTGCGACGTGTGTAAGCTTGTATATACATCCACACACATACTAGTACCGAATGCATTGGATAATGTAGTCCAAGATGCACTTGGTCTCTAAAAAGAAAAAGGATATAATGAACAATGCAGAGACATCTTGGATCAATGATCTGTCCACTGGATCTGTCCACTGGATCTGTCCACTGGATCATGGTCGATCGTTGACAATACAACAACAAGAACAACACTAACTGCTTACAATAATACCTCACTGTTTACTTTCGTTGTCTTTCTATCATTTTAATTCACTACATGATCAACTTAGTTGAAAAGTAGCTTTTAAACCAGCGATGATTGATGTCTTTAAACATCTGTAAATATGTAGTTTATTATCTGATCTTTCACCATCACATTTTATCTACTGAGATTAATCTATCAATAAATTATTATTGCACATTTGATTTCTTGTTTGAATATGTTGGTTCGTCTCAATGGAAAATAATTTTTTCTGTTTTATTTCTTACAAGACTTTAATGTCAAATTTTATAAATTATCAGTTGTACATCATCAGCATCATCGTCTTATGTTCATTTGTTATTTCAATACTGCTGTGAGTCAGCTGGATCTCACAGTATCTCACAGTATCTCACAATCCTTCTTCATCATTGGACACACACACACACACAGCAACTCAGAAATCTACCAGTTTTTCTTGGTATTTGTTATGTCATTGTTTTTGACATGGATTTTTGCAGTTGAATGTTATTTGTATCACTAAACACATTGCAACAGGCACCAAAAGCATTTGATCATGTAACCACATAAGAAGCAATCATGCCAGTGCCACATACAAAACACCCATGCCAGTGTCGTGCATAAAGCACCCAGTGGTTGGAATTAAGAAGGGCATCCAGCTGTAGAAACCAGGCCAAAACAGACAACTGGAACCTGGTGCAGCTCACTGGTTTGTCAGCTCCTTGTGAAACCATCCAACCCATGGTAGCATGGAGATCGATGTTAAACGACAACGACGGCGGTGATGATGATGACATTTCATTGATGTGTTAAAAATTAAATTTAAAGAAATTAGTAACACAGATGCTATTGTTTCTTGGATGTGATTGCTAAAGATTTTAAAAAAGATTTTCTTATTTTTATTAGCTTTGATTTAAATGGATATCCAATATTTTAAATGACTGTACTTCACTTGTTCAGTTGTTGGTGTTTAATAATAAAAGAAAAAATAACATACAACAGTTTATGAAATAAATGGAGTTGTGGGGAGAGTGGGAGATGGCGGTGGTGAATGCATAATAAAAAGGAAGTAAAATAGAATCTAATAATTGGATATATTTTTTTAAAATGTATAATTTTCAGAAGAGGCCAAAAAAAAAAAAAATCCAAAGCAAAACAAAAAAAAAAATATGAAGAACATGAATGAATAGAATAAGAGCTGTTACATCCCTTTGCAATTTTTACTGAGTTTAGTTAGAAACTGCATAAAAAAAAAGAAAAAAATATTTGCAAAACAAAATCAAAATGAAATAAAAGAAGTAAAAAAAAAACACTATAAAAAATATACAACGAACAAAAGATGAAATGCTGCAGGGATTTCCAGAAAACAAAACTATCTTGGTTTTATTTACAAAATAATTCCAGTATTGATAACTAAAGGTGAAAAGCCAAAATTTAAAGAAAGAAGTGTCTGGAAAATATATTCTATTTTTCTCAAATGAAATATTTTGTAATTTGCATAATATCAATATTTATGAATACTAGCTTGCTGGTTTTGACCTATATGATGCATCATATGGAGAAGAGGAAAACTTGTTTTGAAAAAGTCCAAATATTTGATGACTTGTGGCGACTGATTCATTTTACATTCTGTAGTTATTGCAAAGTTATTTGCAATTACATAAACAGTATAAAACATTCAGCTTATCACTAATATGTCATAATAATCCTACCTATAGATATAGAACTGCAGTATTGTCAATAAAATTAGGCTCTGATGAATAGTTATTCTCCATTCTCTGAATGAAAATGGATATCATTAGACAAGAAAAGACTTCCTTTAGTTTAGATACAAAGTTTAAATTGGGAGTTTTCATGAATGTCAACTAGTTTTATTCAAACAAATGACATTTTAAGTGAAGCTACTGAACAGTGGTTGATTTCCTTGTTGCAGCTCTGTAAATAACATTGGGAAAAAATAAAATCGAAACAAAAAAAAGATTCCAGCCTTCGAATCACTTTGAAATATTATTAGACAAATTTTATAATGTTATTTTGTAAAAAAAAAATACAAACAAAATAAAACAAAACACAAAGACTAGTTATCTTAATTAGGTCTAATGATTTAATAAGTAGAATAAAATTACTATCACTGTGAAAGTAGGTCCTGTTTATCAAAGATGTTCTTTTATCTTCTACTTGCTTCAGTCATTGGACTGTGGCCAAGCTGGAGCACAGGCTTGAGGGGTTTAGTTGAACAAATCGACCCCAGGACTTATCTTCTTTTTAAGCCTGTTACTTATTTTATCAGTTTCTATACACTGAACTGCTAGGTTACTGGGATGTAAACGAACCAACCCTAACTGTCAAGCAGTGGTGGAGTCAAACACAAAAACACATAGGCATACATGCCTTGTAAGAAACACCCAGTTTACTCTGTAAAGATCACAACACTCACTTGAAAGGAACACTGGTCAGTTGCAGGGTTCAAGGCCAGCAATTGTAAGTAGCAGGGGACAAGCTGATTACACTGATCCCAGTACATGACAGGTACTTTATTCTATTGAACCCCACCAAAAGAATAAAAGGGAGAGCATGACCTCAGCAGGATTTGAACTCAGTACGTAAAGAACCAGCAGAGATGCTGCTAAGCATTTTGTCTGGTGTGCTAATGAGTCTGTCAGCTTGCTGCTAATGAATAGGATTGCATTGGCATATTTGTTTATACAAAGTGTAAAAAGAAATCTCAATTAAGCTGATTGTTTTGAGTATTAATATCAGATTGGATGCAGAACAATCACACATTGTTATATTTAAATTAAATGTTGATGCAGATACAAAAGATGTATGAAAAACAATAATGAATATGAAATGATTAGAAAAATCATAAACAGTTGAAATTAATTGATTTTGAGTCTCGTTAATAGCCTGATTCATTTTTTCTTACCTTAGATTAGTTCTTAAGAGTGTCTAATATAATTTTATGTTGAAAATCTTGGCAGTTAATTTAGCCACAATTATAATAGAGTTATTGTATTGACTTAAATTTAGAATTTATATAAATGATACATTATAATCTACGGTAAATTAGCATATGCAGTACATCCTATCTTCAAAACATATAAAAGTGGTATAAAAAGTTTTGATGTTAAGAGTTTACTGTGTTTTATTATGCTGCTTCTGAACAAACTGAATCTCACCATCAGAATAATAATAATAATCCTTTCTGCTGCAGGCACAAGGCCTGAAATTTTTGGGGAGGGGACCAGTCGATTAGACTGACCCCAATGTTCAACTGGTACTTATTTTATCGACCATGAAAGGATGAACGGTAAAGTCGACCTTGGTGGAATTTGAACTCAGGATGTGGCAACAAGCGAAATACCACTTAGCATTTCATCCAGTGCACTAACAATTCTGCCAGCTTAATAATAATAATAAAAAATAATAATAATAATCTTTTCTACTGGAAGCACAAGACTTTGAATTTGGGGGAAAGGATTAAGTCAATTACATCGATCCCAGTGTGTAACTGTTTGCCACTTTATTATTATTAATAATAATAATAATAATAATCCTTTCTCCTATATGCACAAGGCCTGGCATTTTAGGGGAGAGAGCTGGTTGATTACACCAACCCCAGAGTTTGACTGGTCCTTAATTCATTGATCTTGAAAGGATGAAAAGCAAATCAACCTTGGAGAAATTTGAATTCAGAATGTTAAAGAGCTGGGAACAAAAAAAGAAAAAAATGCTGTTTAGCATTTTAGCATTTTGTTTGGTGAGCTAATGATTTAGGCAGCTTACCACCATTTTTAATGGCTTCAAATTGTGGCACATGGCCAGTAATTTTAGGGATTGGAGTAAGCAGATTACATCAACCCTGGCGCTCAACTGTACTTATCACTGAATATTCTACATAATGGTTAATTTTCAGATATAATGTATTTAGTACTAAATATTTGATGTTGTGCTGAACACTTTAAAGCATTCAATACTTTAATGTAGTAAACTATAGGGTTAAATAGTCTGATGCATTTAGTAATAAATATACAGTACTTATAATGTGAATTATGTAACCATAATGATTACTATAATATAAGACTCATTATAATACATAATGTACAATAATGTCTTTTATGTATGTAATAAATTCTCCATTTTTTAAAAAGATGATGCTGTGTGATTTGAAGAACATTTTGGTTGCTGTTTCTAGAAGGCTTAGCAACAGTATGAATGGTTCAATTCCAGTTATTTACCACATCAAACCTGAACATCTACAACTATACAACCATCATGTTTTTTTCCTTTCATTTGAGACACATTATACTTTGTATACTTAGGACTGCACTAACAAATGAACCTTTGCATCTCAAATAAATAAATAAATAATAAAAATAAAATTAGGAAAAATAATGAAGTTGGAAGGAGGTTATTTTGAAAGTGATTTAACTACTATTTCTAGCAGCTCACACATTCAAATGTAGAGGTTCCTTTATTGTCCTGTTACAAAAGAAATGTTCATATAACTATGCATCAGAGAGAACTGCTACATCATTACCCATCCGCATATGGCATCATACTCAAGAAACTATGATGTTTCATTTTGATAGAGTTTGGCTTTGACAAGGGAGCTGGACAGAAATTTCAATGGCTGAACACTAATATGTTTTCATTTAAGGCAGCGAGCTGGCAGAAACGTTAGCATGCAGGGCAAAATGCTTAGCAGTATTTTGTCTGTCCTTACAGTCTAAGTTCAAATTCCACTGAGGTTGATTTTGCCTTTCGTCCTTTTTGGGTCAATGAATTAAGTACCAGTTGCATACTGGTGCCGATTTAATCGACTGCCTCCCTGCCTCAAATTTTGGGCTTTGTGCTTTGAGTAGAAAAGAATATGTTTTCATTTGTCCATGAGGCATGGCCAAATATGCTGTTTGTTGAGGAGTGTACAACCCATGACTCACCCACCCATCTTCAGCAACTTAACCCCTCTCCTTTTCCTTTTATTTTGTTTCCTTGGTGAGGTGGTTATCATAATCTTACTCAATAATTTGATCTTTTATACTTTAAAGTATAGAAAAAAATTGTAAAAGAAAAGAGAAAAAAATATGTACATTTATAGACACACACACATCTCTGTCTCTCATATATATATATATTTATCACACACACACATATACATAAATACATATATATATACATACATATTTATATAGACACACACATACATACATATTTACACACACACACACACACACACACACACACACACACATATATATGTGTTGTGGAGTAGACACTATTGTAGAAGAGATATTTACAAATTTCACATTGGTAAAAAGAATAATTACTTTTTCATAATGCTTCAGGATAAAAAAATACAGCAGTTCTACTTGATTTAATATGGTTTTTCATAAACCTACTCACAGATGTTTACAGACAAAAATCAAAACAAACAAAAAAAAAACAAAAAACAAATCTAACCCAAACTTAACAGACGGCTAAACTGAATTGATGAACAATCACTTCCAATCTCAATTTTAGTCACAGAAGGAAATTAGTTTTCTTTTCAGTCACCCGTCTGTTTAGTAAAAGACAGATGCACAATTGTGTGTGTATACACAAAAACACACATATATGTACATATATTGTATTTAGATATATTTGTGTATGTGTGCGTGTGTATATATAGATATATAAAAAATGTATATACATACACATATATATATATATATATACATGCACATACATATATATATATATATATACACACACAGACAAATATATATACACGCAAACACATAAACATATACATACACACACACACACACACACACACACACACACACACACACATATATATATATAACATACATACACGCATGCATATGTACATACATATACACAGGGAGTTCCAAAAAGATGTATTCACACTGTAACATCTGATAACTGACTCAATTTTCATTTCTTTTTAGATTTTATCCCATTAGAAATAACGAAGGAAGCTAGACTAAGCTTTGAACAAAGGAGATTTATTCTGAATTACTACTGGAAGATTGACAAAAAATGCAGTCAAAGTGCAAAGAGAGTTTAAGAGGGAGATTTGAACAGATCCACCACCTATGTGACTTACCATCAGAGATAAGCTTGAAGCAGATGGAACTATTAAGAATGCCCATAAGAAAGGTTCTGGAAGAATACTGCAGAGATCAACAAGCCACTCTAAGCAAGAGAGGGTACAAGAAACATATTGGCCACGGTTCAAGTATATTTGTGTGGAAAGACAGGTATTTCAAAAATCAAGCATCTATCTTATTTTTAAGATCATTGGAGAAGTTAAATTTCAAGAATGGTCCATGTTCTCATTGAAGATCCAGGCTGTAAAGTGGTGCTTAGCAAGATGTATAGCTTTCCGTTTTTTCAACAAAGACTGTTTGGAGTGATGAGAATACATTTAAATTAAATGGCTCAATTGAATGTCATGCCTACCAGGGCTTTGAGAATCTATACATTATGAAGGAACATAATGTTAATTTACCAGGAGTTACAGCACAGTTTGGCTTATCATCAAAAGGATTAACTGAACCATTCTATTTTGAAGGAACTATGGTTTACTTCAACTTACTGGTACAATCCATCATGCAAAACATTCCTCTATGGTAGAGGACACTTCCAGTTGACCAATGCATTTTGAAGGAATTTCTTAAATGGAAACTGGAAGAAGCTCATTGGAGAATTCATAATTACCAATTTTCAACTTCTGAAATGGCAGCTGGGACTTACAAGCTCTTACGACACTAGGATATATTTCACAAATTCTTTATATTGCCAGGGCAGCAGCAAAACTCTTTTGAAATTCACACAATATGAAATGGTGAATATGTGGTTCTTTAGAATATATAACTTCAATGGGATTAAACTTTACAAGCCACAGTAAATGATGCACAGACGGATAAAAGAGAGGATAAACCAGATCTGGGCATTGTGTTCCACCACGTAAGTGTCATCGTATTGCTGTAGGTTGAGTTCATAATTCATAACAGTGAAATAAATATATAATAACTTTCCAAACACCTGAATGAATGAATGAATGCTTGTGCATGCATGTGTATGTGTGAGCATCTATGTGTGTATGTATGTGTATTTACATATACATGTACAAACACCAAAAGATGTATATATACAAACACCTGCTTATACACACGAGTATATACATACACATGCGCATATACAAATATATATATACATGCATATATATATATAAATATGCATCTCTCTAATTTATTGTTTACACACACACACACACACACACACACATATATATATACATAGACATGTATACATATGCATATTTATATTTATCCACATGTACATACACAGTTATGCATATAGAAGCACACACACAAACCTAAGGATCATTTATATATTTTTCTGTTTTATTATTGTGTGACACATAAAAACATAGATATGCTTTTACACACACAGGCATTTACAATATATATATATATCTTTATATATATATATATATATATATATATATATATATACACACACACATACCTATACACATACATGTACATATACATACAAGCATAGGTACATGTACAGAACCCTGAATATGATCCTTTACGTATTTTCCTGTTATATTTTACTCCCACATACATGTACATACACACACACACACACAGAGATCTCTATAAAAATTATATGTTTTTCTATTTATATTTTTCCCTTCTGACGTGATAATACAATTTCATTTTACGTAAACCTCCCACAGATTATTATTATTATTATTATTATTATTATTATTATTATTTGTTTCCTTTTACTGAAAGCATTCCTTCCATCTACACTTCTTATCAATACTTATTTATACCATATATGGGTTGGAAAAGATGAAAAAAAAAAAATATTTTCCTTCACATCCTAAACAGCACTTTTCTCTATAAGGTATATAAAAAAAAAAAATAAGTGAAAAAAAAAAAATCTGAAAATCAGTAGATCTGTACCAGAAATCTATATTGGCTAGTTAAATTGATATATAGAGTAAGTCTAATTTTAGGATTGCCATTCAGCCAGTCAGCTCAGCTTTGCTTTGGAAATTGATTGTAAGAAAAGAACCATGTGACTTGTCTATATTTAGCTCTGCTCTGTCTATTTTTAGCCTGTTCTGTTGCTATTCTCAGTGTTGTAATCCTAAAATAGATTTTTTCCCCCATAGCAGATGTCTATTAATATTTCTACAGTAGCAGCTATATCAAGAATTAATATCTTTGGAGAAAGCAGAACACTACAAGTCAAAAATATCTTTGGTTATTCTTATTCAAGAACAATCCTTAATGTTTAAGCCTTACACTTGTTAACTTTTCTTTCTTTCCAATTCTCCTGATCAGCAAGACATTATATGAATATTATTTTATTCCTCCCTCTCCATTCCTCTCTCTCTCTCTGCCTCCCCCCACTCTTCCTTACTCTGTGATATTCCAAAACCCTCCCCTACTCCACTACCATAGTTCAAATTACAATGGAGCCAATAACAGTGAGGGAACATTTTTTTCTCGTTCAGCCTGCTAGAAATAGCAGCTAATTTTTTTTTATTTCCCAAGTAACAACCTACTGAAGTATACATTCCAGCGTGTGTTTTGGTATCTAACAGGTGCTAGTGTAGAAAACAGACTTTAAATGATAATGATAAACGATCCTTGTGAATTATTTTCCAAAAATATGTGTTGTGAAATAATAAACCTGTTAGAAATAGCAGCCAAATTGTTTTTCATCTCAAATCAGACATGGCTGTGTGGGTAAGAAATTTGCTGCTCAGCCACGAGGCTTCTGGTTCAGTCTCAGTACACAGTGTGTTGAGCAAGATCCTAGTGTCTACTACCTACTACAGCCCCAGGACAATCAAAGCTTTGTGAATGTAGTTGGTAGATGGGAACTGAAAAACGACCATCATATACATATGTGTGTGTGTGTGTGTGTGTGTGTGTGTGTGTGTGTGTGTGTGTTGATATTGCATGATGGCTGTAAATGAGAATCAATCATTTCTAATCTTCCTTGAAAAACATGTTTGGCCTTTGTAAAAATATTACCTTACTCGAAAACTGTTGGATGCTGGCAACAAGAAATGGTAATGGGCCTTCAAAATGTGCCGCAAGAAATTCTCTCTGACCCAGGCAAGCATGAAAAACAAGATGTCAAAACGATGATGATGGTGATCCCACACTGTACTCTCCAACAAGAGTGTTGTGAAATAATTAACCTGCTAGAAATAGCAGCCACATCCTTGCTCTTTTCTTTTTGTTTTAAATTACATCCTACAGTAGTACTTTCCAACATGTGTGTTGTAGAATAATATTGGTCTGTTGTGAAACTGAGAACGTTTCAGGTTTAATTTTCCATCTTTGGAGATTAATTAAAACTTAACATTTAATTAAAATTAACACTGATTACATTATCTGCAAGCATGGATGTGTTCTAGTTAATGGCTATATCATCATCATCATTATTTACAGTCCACTTTTTTTTTTTTATGTTTGCTTGGTTTGAAGCAAGATAATATTTTCTCATGGCCAGACATGGTTTTCAAGGAAGAATGGAAACAAAACACCACTGCTTGTATGATGGTGATGCTTGTTTACAATCATCACATGATGTCAAGACAAGTGTATACACACACACATTAGCATGCATGCTCACACACACTCATATGAATGCACACACACACACACACACACACACACACACACACACACAAGAGGTTTCTTTGAGTTCTTGTCCACCAAATCCATTCACAAGGTTTCGGTCAGCCTGGAGCTATAGCAGAAGACATTTGCTTTAGGTGCTGCACAGTGGGACTGAACCTAACACCAAACAGTTGGTAAGAAAGCTTTTTAAACCACAGACCCATTCCTGCACTAATGATGAGTTTTAGAAAAGTATATTTGTGATATGTCTGTTCTCCACGTGCGGCTAACACAATCCCACCATATACTGACTTATATATATGTATATATATATATATATATATATATATATATATATATATATATATATATATATATATATATATAT
>NC_142945.1:52578001-52603001 GCF_046866305.1 Octopus bimaculoides | reverse complement strand
AGCCAAAAAAAAAAAAACCCAAAAAACATCTGGAGTATGTTGTGTTAGTGAGAGTGAAGCTAGAGAGAAAGAAAATAAGACATTGATACTCAATTATGATAGATAAGCAATCTTACCAGTGATGTGTAGGTAAAACCAATAACTTCTAAATAGCCATCATCATGTCTCGGTGTTTCAAATCCTAGTACATTTGGGTGGCCCCATGGTGTCGTCCCACCAGCATATCTGAAAACATATATATATAAATATAAATGTAATCTTAAACATAGAGAATGCAAAATAAATATTGTGTAATATTGTCGAATATTCAACTATAACAATGTTCAGTGAATATGGGATTACAGAAACTATATATGGTGATTATGCCATAGCTGGTTTTATCTCCAGCAGTAGGTCATACAAACATGGTCAGGCACAACCAATGAGGATGCTTGTACATGGTCACAAGACTTGCTAGAAGGTGGGAGATTGATCTGAGAGAGCTTCACTTGCAACCTGCAGTCAAAGCTCTCTCATTTCGAATCTGACCTTCTTTTGAAATAAGAAACACAATATCAGATAAACTCAGTCCTTGACACATTGCAACTGGAAAAAAATATGAACACACCATCCTAAAACATCTGGGATCATAGATTTCCTTAATCAAGAAATAATCCGGGGATAAGCAACAATATAACAATATAACAATATAACTTAGTATGAGCCAACCAGAGAGGCTTCTATACATTAACTCATCTCCTAGAAATAATAGCCAAATTTCTCTCAATTTATACTCAGGTGTCTTCTAAAAAGAAGGAAGGGACTCATTAAACAATGTAGCCTTAGATATACAAAAAATGATGAAGGTCATAGCTAGAGCAGATCTGCTTCAATCACAGGACTAACATGGGTTAAACAACACAACCAGCAAGGTATAATTTTCAGTTTATGATTATTCAAACAGTTAAACATTCCAGAACATTCACATATTCCTGCTTCCAGTAACTTTACCAAAAGTTCCTTTCTTAGACCCCCCAATTGTTTTTTTTTTTTAGTTCTGCCTTTATTTGTTCCAACAATGCAGCATGGGTACCTGCCTGTATCTGTTCTATAAACCAAGCAATTCCATTTTGCTCAAATTACTTTTGTGGTCTCTGCTTCTAGCAGGAATTTATCCTTTGCTATTTACTCTTTTACTTGTTTCAGTCATTTGACTGCGGCCATGCTGGAGCACCACCTTTAGTCAAGCAAATCGACCCCAGGACTTATTTTTTGTAAGCCTAGTACTTATTCTATCAGTCTCTTTTTTTTTGCTAAGTTATGGGGACGTAAACACACCAGCATCGGTTGTCAAGCAATGGTGGGGAGACAAACACACACACACACACACATAAATATACATATATATATATATATATATATATATATATATATATACATATATATATGTGTGTGTGTGTGACAGGCTTCTTTCAGTTTCCGTCTACCAAATCCACATACAAGGCTTTGGTCGGCCCGAGGCTATAGTAGAAGATACTTGCCCAAGGTGCCACACAGTGAGAATGAACCCGGAACCATGTGGTTGGTAAGCAAGCTACTTACCACACAGCCACTCCTGCGCCTATGTTTACATGTTTTAAATCAAACCTATTCTTCTTATTTTACAAATATCTTTTGAATTTCTTCAGAACATATTTCTCTAATGTAAATTCAGAAATCAATATACAGCCTGTTACTAGAAATAACTGAAGGTCTTTTTCCATTTTCATATCTGTTACATTCATAAGAAATAAATAGAGTTTCATAATTAGACATTGTAAAAACAGTTGGGATTACATTTCTATTGGTGTAAATGTGTAAATAGATTGGCAATTTTCGTTTTGTTACTTATTTAAAATTCAAAGATAACACAGAAGATATTGATTTTTAAGATAAGTACAAAATTGACAAATGTTGGATATGAGGTTTAATCAATCAATGAGTTTGAATCCATTTCTAATCTGGTGTTTATTTTATCAACTCTGAAAGGGTGAAACAATAAAGTTAACCTCAAGAGAATTCAAACTCAGAATGTGAAAAAGATGAAGCAAATCATCAAAAGTAGTGAATTGGCAAAGTTGTTAGAGAATAGGACAGAATGCTTTGTGGTATTTGATATTTGTTTTGACACTCTGCATCCAGAGTTCAAATCTTACCAAGGTCATCTTTTGTTTTCATTTTTTTTTTTTTGGAGGGGTTGATAAAAAAATAAAAAAGGACCAATGAAGGGCAGTGGATTGAAGAGGAACTGTTAGAGAATTTTGGCTCTTTGTGGCCTGAAAGAAATGCATGCCATGATGCTGGTGCCAAGCCATATTGGCTCAAGTTGATGGCCTTTCCTTTGGCCAAACACCAGTGGTATGTATGGACAACTACTAATCTTTCTACAAAAAGAAAGAAATAATATTACCTAGGTCTGTGCTATTAAGAAACTTGCTTTACAACCACAAGTTTTCAGGTTCAGTCCCACTCTATGGCATCTGGGGAAAATGTCTTCAACTATAGCTTCAGGTCAACCAATGCCTTATGAGTAAATTTGGTAGATGGATACTGTGTGGAAGCCTGTTGTATGTGAGTGTATATACTTGGGTGTGTGTGTGATGGGCTTCTTCCAATTTCTGTCTACCAAATTCACTTACAAAGCTTTGGTTGGCCTGAGGCTATAGTAAAAGACACTTGCCAAAGGTGCCGCACAGTGGGACTGAACCTGGAACCATGAGGTTGAGAAGCAAGCTCCTTACCACACAGCTACGCCTGTGCCTATTGTTTTATTTTTTTAAATTATTTTTATGCTTTTAAAAATGTTCACAGAGACCAAGATAAAGCCAGATAAATTGACTGGAGTCAATTTAATTTCTTTAAAAAAAAAAAGAAACTTTAAAAAAAGATGTAAATTTGAAAAAGACATAAATATGCTTGTACTCATTCTGTCATGTTTATCAAGTATATTAATCAGTAAGTTAATTAACTATCATGTTTAGTATAATACTTACTTCGGTATGTTTAGAAATAAAAGACAATGAAGTTTCAGGTCTTTCATTTTCTGCGTCAAATCACTACCATCACACTGGAAAAGAAAAGAAAAGAGAGAAATATATTTTAGTGAAAGAGAGATCAAATTGATAATTATGAAATGAAAGTTAATTAAAATTTAGGGGGAAAAAAATGGGTTTATTAAGAACAGCAACAACAATGAGAATCTTGGCAGGATTTCTAAAACTGGTGCATAATGACAGAAGAAAGCATGATTCATAAGGTGATTCAGTAGGAATCAGAGACTCAGTAAATAGAGTTATCTGTACACTAGAGACCTGATACGAATGCTTTAAAAAAGAAAAAGAAAAACATTCATTGATAAATAAAGGAGGGTTTGAAACAGGAAGGGTATCCAGCTGCAAAATAATAGTTCAATAAGTATTTGTCCATTGCCTGTCATCCTTTCGAGGATCAATAAAATAAGTACCAGTTGCATACTGGGGCCGATCTAATTGACTGGCCTCCTCCCCCAAAATTTCAGGCCTTGTGCCTACAGCAGAAAGGAATAAGTATTTGTCCAACACATGCCAGCATAAAAAAAAAAAAACTGACATAAAAACTAGTGAATAGTTATGAGTTTTAGTTGCTTCTAAATAAGTCTAAAACACACTTAGAAGAGAATTATATTGAAAGGCAAGTAAGAAATGATAACATTTTCGTAATTGTCCAGGAACCTTTAAAACCGTTCTCTTTTGTTTCTGTCTCTTAACAGGAACCCTATCATCCATGTGTTTAAAAGGAATTATAAATGAAAGTGCATTTCATTAGAAATGTGGATTTGGTAGACAGCACATCAATACAGTCATTATAAACAAATCATTTGTGCAGGTTGTTCTGCAAAAAAGAACACTCGTATGTCATCTTCAATGAGAGAGACCATCATATATATATATATATATATATATATATATATATATGTACATATATCTATAGCCTGAGGCTGTAGTAGAAAACACTCTTCCAAGGTGCCACATACTCAAGAGCACATGGTTAGAAAAGAGACTTCTTACCCACACAGCCATACCTGTGCTCAATTATCTTTGGCAATTTGAAAATTTATAATATTGAACATTTTGTTGATTATCTGAGAAAAAAAAAATGAAAAAAAGGATTTATTTTTGGAATAATTTTTGACCAGTTTTGTACAGAATATTTCAATAAATATTCTCTTACTGGCAAACTTCATTGAACAAGATGGTCATTGAATATTTTGCAGTCCAATAGCAAAAAGTTGTTAAAAGCAAACAAATTAAATTTTTGTGTTTTCTAAAATAGAGATAATCAATGTTGTCTCCTATGCTACAGTATGTTAATTCATTGCCAGACATTTTTTGGAATATTCGTTAAGCGTCAGAAAACAAGATCAGAGGCATTTTTTTTTAAAGTCAGAATATGAAGAACATGTTGAAAGATTTTATAAAGATGTCAGTAGTTTAAATTGGTCTTTACTTATAGTGTGCTTGGAAAATCGGTTGAGTGTACCATATTTAGAAAAAAAGGAGGCTGTTTAATATTTAGCATATTCTCAGTGTGGTGGTCATGGTTGCTGAATGGAAAGGTCATTACAGAATCAGACGTAAAAAAAGATACCTTACAAATTTAGTTATGGCTCTTTATAGTTTGAGTTCAAATTCCACCAAGGCCTTCTTGGTGTTGATAAAATAAATAAAAAATGTGTGACATTATGCTAATTTTGGAAATCAATATTCAACATGTTCTGGATGGTGGGCTGGCGAAATTGTTAGCATGCCAATCATAATGCTTGGCAGAATTTTGTCTGTATCTTTGGTCTGGGTTCAGATTCTGCCAAGGTTGACTTTGTCTTTCATCCTTTCAGAATTAATAAAATAAGAACCAGTTGAACACTGGGGCCAATGTAATTGATTTATTCCCTCCACTGAAATTGCTGGCCTTGTGCCAACATTTGAAATCACTATCTAATATGTTCTAAGGTGGTGAACTAGCAGAAATGTTAGCACACCGGGCGAAATGCTTTGTGGTATTTCGTCTGTTTTTATGTTCTGAGTTCAAATTCTGCTGAGGTCGACTTTGCCATTCATCTTTTCAGGGTCGATAAATTAAGTACCAGTTGCGTACTGGGGTCGATCTAATCCCAAAATTTCCGGCCTTGTGCTTAGAGTAAAAAAGAATATTTTGATGGTATGGTTGTTTATTTTTAGAATGACATTGTAGGGTGGATGTAAGAAGCCAGATCTGGATAGTTTGAATATATATATATATATATATATATATGTAAATATATAAAAAAATAAAAAGATAAAGAGAGCAATGGTAAGGTTGGAGAAGTATTTTATGGATAGAGTCTTACAGCTGTTTCTGGGAAGATCCAGTACTTCCCTTCATCGGAGACAGAAAAAATAAAGTAATCTATTATTATATCCATAGGCGGATATTTTTAGTATGAAGTGGTAAAGAGTGTGATGTGCTGAAGAAAGAGAGAACAGTACTTGAAGAGTAGTTTCATTCCAGTGGTAAATATCCTCTTGGGTTTGGTTAAATCCAATACCCTCCTCAACCTTATATATATATATATATATATATATATATATATATATATATATATTTGTGTGTATTTGTCCCCCATGACCGTTTGACAACCAGTGTTGATGTGTTAACATCCTCATTACTTAGCAGTTTGGCAAAAGAGACCGATAGCATAAATATCAGACTTAAAAAAAAAGTATCAAGATCAGTTCTTTCAACTGAAAGTTCTTGAAGGTGGTGCTCCAGCATGGCTGCAGTCTGCTGGCTAGCACAAGTAAAAGAGGATTTGGTATGCAAAATGGAAGTCATTGCATATTACAACCCTTTTAGCCTCTGACCTGGACAAATATGTTTCAAAGCTACGGTGATTGTTTAACTATTGATAGGCAAAAGTGTAATTGCTTAGTGCAGTATAGATTGACTTGTGGTGATTCAGTGTGGTGTGGGCGATTGGAAAACACAACATTAAATTTGGCATTGTTTGAAAAATCAATGTTTTCATTGTTGCTGTTCGGTATTAAAAGTCTTTCATCCAACAAATGCTATAAATTAAGATCTAAAGCTGAGCGAAATAAAAACTTCAAAAGGAGAAACATCAAAACAAGTAAGGTGCTTTATCCCTATCCCTATATATATACATGAGACAAATCTATATAAACACCCACACACATACAAATATATATATATACATATATATATATATATATATATATATATATATATATATATATATATATATATATATATATATATATATATATATATGTTTACGCACACGTATAAATATATATGTATAAAATATGTATATAACAAACCTACAGAAATATATATAACAAGATAATATATATATATATATATATATATATATATATATATGTACATACACCTGTGTTTATATATACTTATAAACAACCATATACATATGCACCCATAAAGATACAAATATATATATATATATATATATATATATGTACACACGTATAAATATATATGTATAATATATGTATATAACAAACCTGTATAAATATATATAATGTACGTACACCTGTGTTTATATATACTTATACACAACCATATACATATGCACACATAAACACACACACACACACAAATGCATGCACATATAAATACATACATTTAATTTATATTTTGTATGAGGTATTTAGTGAACAATACGTATCCCATAAGCCAACCATTGTTTTAGGGTATTTGTGATACCCTGAAGCAACAAAAGAGTGTTTGTGCAACTCAAGCAAAAGAAATATCGCAAAGAATTTTGGTTTGAATGCATCATACGGTCAGCTTTCTCACTAATGTGTACACCTTTTGCTAATGTGTACTGGCAAAAGATGCAGGCATACACAAACCTATACATCATATTTGTTTTAACCTTTACTTTTCCATGTTTGCATGGGTCAGACATGTTTAAAGATGAAAAGTTTAAATCAAAATAATACATCATCATCATCATTTAATGTTTGTTTTCTCTGCTGGCATGGATTGGATGGTTTGACAGGAGCTGACCAGCCAGAGAGCAGACCAGGCTTTGTCTGTTTTGGCCTGGTTTCTACAAGCTGGATGCCTTTTCTGATGCCAACCAATTTACAGAGTGTATTGGGTGCTTTATACATGGTACTGGCACAAGTGTTTTTTATGTGACACCAGCATGGGTACATATGTATATATTTGTACACAAACACACACACAAACACATAATATATATGTGCACACGTAGACACTCATGAATATATGATATAGCCCAGCAGTCCTCAACCTTCACCAATAAAGGCAGGGATCAGTTTCATGTCAGACAATTTCGCTATGGACAAGGGGATCATGCACATAACAAAACAGTAAAGGGCATTATATATAATTTAATTATTACATAATGCATGTATGTTACATACATAAGACATATATAAGGCAAAAACATCTTGCAGAGTACAATAGCTAATAAAACAGAAACAAAATTTTAAAAAACCCTTTTTTTTCTGTGCTGCCCAGGTGTTACAGATCCTTGATACAGGTAACTCAGATAGATGATGATGATGCATGCATGCAAAACATTCTGAAAGAACACCAGGTGTCGATGAATGGTTGAATGACCAAATCCAAGTTACTCTGCTAGTTCCTCAACAGTTATACTGGCATTTTGTTCCACCAGGGTCTGCAGGACATCCTCATTGAACTCTACAGATCTTCTAAAACAAGGCTCATTTTCTAGGCTGTAGTTTCCAGCTTGGAATTTCTGGAACCATCGTTGCCACTGGCTTATGTTTATTGTCTAATCCCCAAATACTGCATTAATATTCCTCTCACTTTCTGTTGCTTTGTTGCCTTTATTGAACTCCTAAAGCAAAATATGCTGAATATGCTTCTTTGTCACTTCCATTATAGCTTAAAAAGAGATAACTGTTAAAATCAAACTGCACTCTTCAAAACTTGCACTAAGAATAAGTATAAGGTAAAATTACTAACTGCTTTTATTGCAAGTTGATGCAGGTAGTTTATCCTGTCCCCCTCCAGCTTTTAGTTCATGCAATTGAAAAAACTACATTATTTATGGGATGACCCAATATAAATGGAATTAATATGTATTCTTACAACAGGCTCACTGCTTTTTTAGCGAAAAATCATCAGAGAAGATATATTTTCATATGTTCTCAGATGATGCTTAGCAAATATTTGGTTTGTTGAAACCACATATTCTTGTGAAGAATATAATAAATTTATTAATATAGACAAACACAAACACAAACACACACACACACACACACACAGATAATAGATGAGAGCTAGATATGTTCAGTATAGAAAACACATAGTAGTGCTCAAATGAATTTAAACTTAAACTCTGAATTTTTCATGTAGCACTAAAAGTGGCCAGAACAGAAATCCAACATGAGTTGATACCCCACTCACTCACTCTCTCTCTCTCTCTCTCTCTCTCCACCCCCTCTCTCTCTATATATAAGGTTGTTGCCAGTGGCATGTAAAAAGCACCATCCAAATGTGGTTGATGCCAGCCACCCCTGCCCTGACTGGTTCCTGTGCTGGTAGCACATAAAAAGCACCATACAAACATGGCTGATGCCAGTGCCGCCTGGCTGGCTCTTGTGCCGGTGGCACGTAAAAAGCACCCACTACACTCTTGAAGTGGTTGGTGTTAGGAAGGGCATCCAGCTGTAGAAACACTGCCAGATCAGATTGGAGCCTGTTGAGGCCTCCTGGCTTGGCAGTCCCCACTCAAACCGTCCAACCCATGCCAGCATGGAAAACGGACGTTAAACAATGATGATGATGATGATTATATATATATATATATATATCACTGTTGCTTGTACCAATGATGCTCCAAGCAAGAACATATGTTTCAATTTTTGCTTGGGGGTGGGGGGGAACATGTGACAACATTTTATATAAAGATATTTTGTTGATGACTAAGTGACACAGATTCACTTGACCACTTATAATCTGTATTTTCACTTTTACGTTTACAGTCTGGAGACACAGAAACCGTTGCATAGATAACAGTTCTCTGATAATAAAATTAGCTTATCAGAAATGTAAGCTTCGTCTTCTAGGAATCATGGTAAATAGTTTTTAGCCTTCTTTCAGGGAAAAATAACATCCTTGAATCTGGGAAATATACATACATACATGTGTGCGTCTATACACACACACATAAGTATATACAAACATATACACATATACATACATAAAGATATACAAATATACATACATATATTCACCCATATATAAATATGTTTACATACTTTCATACACACACATATATATATATATATACATACACATTTCTTTTCTTTCCACCTTCTCTGCTTCTGTTCTCCATACCTTCTAGCTGGTAGTTTGTTACCATATTCCCCGCCCCCCCTACCATTCCTCTCTGTAGCCACTACAATATTCGTGCTTATCTCCACACTTCGACAGGGTTTACTTACATCTTAGCCCCACCTTTAGGATGATCATTGATTCCCATTGATCAATTCCCTCCACCTCACTTTTTTAATTACTTACTTTTTGTACTCTTTTTGCAGAAAAGTCAGATAACTCACACTGACTGACGCCTTCAGCAGACTTACTGTCTCTTTTTCTTTCCTCTCCCCTGTTTCTTTGCCCTCTCCACTAACCCCTTTGTCACTCACTCCATCTTTTACACCTCTTCCCTCCCCCGCCCCTTAAACTACACTTCCCTTTGACTCACATATTTGCTCCTCTGCATATCTTCTTTGCCATTCTCTCTCCTTACTTCTGTACCTCTTACTACAACCACTTCAGCTAATTTATCTGCCAATAGTATTGTAAATATCTATTCTCTTGTGGCGTTTGCTGTTAAATCTGAAGAGAAAGTTGTGAATTTACCGCGTGAAGATACACAAGAACCAAGATTTGTATAAGTTGATACTGTCTTTTGTTAATGTGTGAATAAGTAATGTTGCCTCTGTCTATTTCACCTATCTGCATCATTTGAAACAGCTGTAAAGACTAGGCAGTGGGGGAGGACAAACGAGGGGATTGTTAGATGAATGAAGGGATAACAAAGAGACTAAACACCTATGTTTCTGTGGTTGCATGAGTTAGGTGATTACATAACTGGGGCATCGTGTTACAGCTGGATACCCTTTCTGTTGCTAACTCTTATTTGTTTTTCAAGCAATGGATCTCTTATTTAATGGCTTTAATGAATAGAGATAATACTGAGCAGAGAAATACCTCTTTACTGTGTGAGGGACAAGGCAAGCTTCTTGTGTTAATGCCACAATAAAAGACAAGCAGTAAACTCTTTAAAGTGGTTGGTTCTAGAAAAGGCATCCAACCACATCAGAATGGAACTTACGAATGAGATGTGGTTGTCTGACTCATCTAGGAGGGCAATGGCTCCAAATAAATATTAGGTTCTTGAGAATTCATCCAACCCATGCCAGTATGGAAACTGAACATAAACTGATAATGATGACGATAAGTGTGTGTGTGTGTGTGTGTGTGTGTCTAATCCTTTGCAGACTTCTTTTAAAAAAACGAAGAAATTTAAAAAAAGGTATCCAGATTGAAAACGTGTAGACTGTAAGGAAACAAGAAAAAGCAGAAAAAAAAACAAGACAAAAACACAAAAAGAAAGTAGAAAAACAGATTTTTTTTCACATCTGTTTATTGTATTATGAAAAGAAAAACGGCAACAACAACCAGAACAACATAGAAATGAAATGTTTAAAGAAAACAGGTACAGATATAGAAAGATGTAGCCTACTGTTTCTTAATTTATAACATATCGATGCAATAGATGAAAGAGTTTCAATAGCATTAGGTCGTCTTATCAGATTTACTTCGGAATACCTGTGTATTCTGTTAAATCGTTATATTTGGTAACTGTAGCTTTGTTTTCCTTCTTAGTTGTTTATGTAATGCCGAGGAAAATTCTTTCTCTTTGACTCTGTTTACTTTGTCTCTCTCTAGTATATAGAATTCAACCAATTAACCGTTAACCATTCTTGTATTGTTTTTTCTTTCTCTTTCTTCTTTTAGAGATTTTGTAGATAAATGTAAGAGAATATCTAATACCAATGATTTAATTTTTCATGACTAACATTTAGATAATGGTATTTGAAGAGATTAGCATTAACACCAAATTATTCACCCCCTCAAGATAAATATTAAGCAATTATGTTAACAAGATACTAATCAATAATTATCTACCATCAATGTAAGAAACAGTCAAAAAGACAAACAAAAACCAAATGATAATAACTATGTTGCGATAATATAAACAAAAGCAACTTGAGAAATTGTTTGAGAAAATTTCCTAAACACAAAGAAGTGTGTTATTTAACATCATTCTGGTTGTGAAATATTAAATTATATTTTCAGTCTAAATTTGACTTTTGTTGTATCTGCTTGGCAAAAGACTTGATCTAATATTGTGTGTTGGAAGCTGAGCCACTTGTATTACATCATTTTATATAAGACTATTGAAGCACACACTGACTGTATTCACTTTTATTTTTAGGATTTTTACACAATCATTATTGCATATAAAATATTCTTTTCTACTCTAGGCACAAGGCCCAAAAGTTTTTGGGGAGGGGGCCAGTCAATTTGATCAACCCCAATATGCAACCGCCTGACTGGCCTTCGTGCCGGTGGCACATAAAAGCACCCACTACACTCTCAGAGTGGTTGGCATTAGGAATGGCATCCAGCTTTAGAAATTCTGCCAAATCAGATTGGAGCCTGGTGCAGCCATCCGGTTCATCAGTCCTCAGTCAAATCGTCCAACCCATGCTAGCATGGAAAGCAGATGTTAAATGATGATGATGATGCTATATATATATATAGTATTATATAAATTCACACAATACAAATACATCAGCCTCCAACACACGTTTTGTTGAATCTTTTGGCAAGCTGATACAACGAAAGTCAAAATTAGAATGAAAATATTATTTGATACTTCAAAAACAGAATCATGTTAAATAGAACGTTTTTTTTGTTACACACACACGAGATTTTCAATTAGCAAAACTGGGTAGTTTCTGTAGTCAAACATTAAACCCGTATAGTACAACTATTTGCTCTGCAGTTACTTATAACTCATTAGATAGCTTGTTCACATGAACTTTAATTCACAAATTTTCCTAAACAATGTGTGTGTATATCTGTCAGTGAGGATGCAATTATGTGCATGTATATATGCATGGTTTTACTGAAAGCTTATGTTTTCAGTAAACTTATGTTTCATATTGTGTATACAAATTCTTAATTTTTTCTTTTATAATTCTTTTATTACATTATTTACAATTGACTGATATTTATCCTCATCTTGTTTGTTGTTAGCACAACGTTTCAGCTGATATACCCTCCAGCCTTCATCAGGTATCTTGGGGAAATTTCGAACCTGGGTTCTCATTCCTAAGGCATTTTTTAATGTTGTTGTTATTATCATTATTATGATTATTATTATTATTATTCAGATCACTGCCTGGAATCGAACTCGGAATCTTGGGGTTAGTAGCCCGCACTCTTAACCACAACGCCACGGCATTCCAAGTTCAATTCCAGGCAGTGACCTGAATAGTAATAACAACAACAACATCGAAAAATACCTTAGGGATGAGAACCCTAAGGTTCGAAATTTCCCCCAAGACACCTGAAGTAGGCTGGAGCGTATATCAGCAGAAATGTTGTGTTAACAACAAACAAGATGAGGACAAATATCCGTCAATTGTAAGTAATGTAAATAATTCCTCATATCTTAAATATAGAACTGTATTGTATTCTTTTATTAGTTTATAATTTCAAAGAATGAAATTCCAAGGTTTGGCAACATTTCTAAAATTTCTTTGTGAAGCAGTCGTTAGTGGAAGGGAATGAAAATGCTGGGAATTGTTATGATGACAGTGTCCCCACCAGAAGTGCAAAGGTGTACTTTGAATATAATATGTTTAAAAGAATTGTTGTCCAACCCCATCACTCACATGAACACACACACACACACACACACACACACACACATATAATTACTTACCTCAATTTTTATGTTGTCCACAAGCCCTTTCATACTGCGTTTTAGCATGTCGCGACCTCCAGCCTAGATAAAGAAAATATTTTTAATCAGAAATAATATATATATATATATATATATATATATATATATATATGTTATATATGCATATATGTGTCTGTGTATATATATATATATATATATATATATATATATATATATATATCGTTTTTGGATTTGGTTTGCAAGCATCTTCTATGCATCTTATGCTGTAAACTACATTTCTAGTTCTACAGTTAATGCCAGGGTTAATCCTACATACCATGCAGTTATCATTGGTGCATATGGTATTCTCAAAGGGGTATATCCTACATAGTTGTGATCTGATGGAGTTCCTTGGCATTGGTTGGAATGCCTACGATCATAGGTCTGCTTAATTGGGGCTAACCTAGGGTTACACAACTGCAGCAGCAACATTTAAATTAAATAAATAATAAAAAAAGAAAAACAAACAAAAAACTTACCCCAGCATAAAACATTTTATTTCTGAATCTACTATTAAATTTCTCTGGGTTAGCTTCTGGAAAAAATTAGAACGGAAGGCAAATTAATAAAAACTCAATGAACTTTTTTAAAAATAGATGTCACAGAAGGTAAATGAAATAGTTTCAAGTATGAAAATATTGAAGTTAAGTTACGAGTGCCTGAGCTAACTTAGAAGGAAAGAATTAAGCTTCTCTCCATCTGATATCATTTTGTATTTTTTTTACTATGGCTTAGTCAGAAGAAGAAAATGCAGTGACATTTTGCAGAACCTAGAAAACGGGTGGAAATAAAAAGGGAACACACATAGTTCAGGGAGTCTTTTTTTTTCACTAGTTTCAGTCATTAGACTGTGGCATCGCCTTGAAGAATTTTAGTTTGAATGCATCAACCCAAATATATTTTTTTTAGCTAGATACTTATTCCATCTGTCTTTTTTGCTGAACCATCAGATTATGGGGATGTAAACACACCGACACAGGTTGTTAAGTGATGGTTTGTTTATATTCTCACTGGTAGTCTGCAAAGGTAGTACTGGGGCTCTGTGAACTAAATTCAGAATTTCACACACACAGACATATATACACATAAGGATAAGAATATTAAAAGGAATCTGTGAGAAAACTCATTTAAATAAAAGGGTTGGGAACCACTGGTCTTAAATATAATTTACAGTTGAAGTGAATTCAGTTGTAGGTTTGCCTTATCAGAGTTGACTTGGAGTTATAGAGCAACAGACTATAACTCACCATCTTTAACAGAAAAGTTAATCATTGATATCAGAGAAGAAAGTCTTCAAAAACCAAAATATAATTTAAACCAGATGGATACCGACTCTTGTTACTAATGCATCCAAGCCTGTCCTTGCTTCTATGATACAAACTTCCTGTGTTAAAGTGATTTAGATTAAAAGCTTCCATAAAAACTTTATATTAATTTTTGCTGTAAACATCAGCTTAAAAATGAAAAACTTACTTTGCTAAATTGTTCATTATTTTCAAAATTAATTAAAGTCAAAAGTAAAGAAATTCAACAGAAATGTGGTAAAAAAAGGATCCAATATGTTGTAGAAGTGTTATATTATAGAAAATTATTTAATTATTATTATCATTAAAGTGGCGAGCTGGCAAAATCATTAGCGTACTGGGCAAAATGCTTAGTTTTGAGTTCAAATTCCGCCCAGGTCAACTTGGCCTTTCATCCTTTCAGGGTCGATAAATTAAGTACCAGTTGTGTATAGGGGTTGATCTAATCGACTGGCTCCCTCCCCAAAAATTTCAGGCCTTGTGCCTAGAGTAGAAAAGATTATTATTATTATTATTAAAGCAGCGAGCTGGCAGAATCGTTAGCATGCCGGGCAAAATGCTTAGTGGCATTTCGCCTGTTCTTACGTTCTGAGTTCAAATTTCACCAGCCAACTTTGCCTCTCATTCTTTTGGAGTTGATGAAAGAAGTACCAGTCAAGTATTGGGGTTGATGGAATCAATTATCTCCCCCTTCCCCAATTCCAGGCCTTGTGCCTAGAGTAAAAAGGATGATGATTATTATTATTATTATTATCTGACAGAGAGAAAAAAATCCATTTAAAAGATATTACAGGAATATTTCTGAATCAACCAATAACAATTGAGAACATACCTCGTGACTCATGGAATTCTAAGGCAACATGGGCATCAGCTCCAAGGCTGAAGTAATTGTTGAAAACATCCAGTGGCAGTCTATCAGCTGCACCCTCATCAAGTGGATCTGGTTCTGCATCTTCTTTTAGAATCACTTCTAGATTCCAGCTGGAAGGAAATAAATTGTGGATAGAATAATTTCCAATTTGACATGAAAAAGAGAGAGAGAGAAAAAAAAAGAACAGATGTTAGCTTCATGACTACATAATTTCAGATTGAGTCTCAATGAGTGGTGCTTTGGGCATCTTCTATAACTCTAACCAAAGCTCTGAGTAAATCTAGAAAATGGAGACTAAATGAAGACTGTACTACACACACACACACACACACACACACAGATGTGTGAGTAAATACTCATACCCATTCACACACAAGTAGGCCTTCACACACAGTTAACCCCCCCCCCCCCATACACACATGCAAGTGCACCTAAATCCATATCTACATTGGTGTCATTTCTGAAAGCATAATCTGCGTTTTGTCAAGAAGCATGTCACCAAACAGAGATCAATAAAAAATCAATACTAGACTGAAATAAGCACTGGAATTAATATAAATGATTAAAAATAAAACAAACTTTATTGAAGTTAGAGCCTAAGCATGGCCACAGTACAATGATTGGAACAAATAAAAGCATCTCTGATACAATGGCACATTTAATAAAGTCTATTTGGTCATTTTAAACAACAAAATAACCCATGCATATAGCAGAGACAGGACTCTCCTTTGCTGTTTTATAGCCACAAGTTACAAGTGTATGAACTTATCAACTGCTGGCACTGAACATTATTTGCAATGTTTTTCGTTTCGTTCTACAACTACTCTCACATGCTAACATGAACTGGACCAGCTTGTGGTTGTCGATATTAAATTAAAAGCTGATATTTCACACCTCGACAATCTTCTCAGAGCTAATCACAGGATTGTGTAAAGAAAACGAAAAAAGAAAAAAAGGGGAAAAAAAGTAGAAGGCGAAGAGGTATGGCTTTTCAATCTAGGTAAGTCGAGGCAAAAGCAAATAGTGTCAGGACTTGCTTGGAAAGAGGGAATTAATATTAATCACTTTTATCTTGGAGATGACACAACTGAAATATTCTAGAAGTAATCAATCAATCTAAATTCAATACTTTTAACAATGACATCCTTTCCATATAGACAATATCAACAAGTATAAGCACAAGCATGGCTGTGTGGTAAGAAGTTTGCTTCCCAGCTACGTGGTTCCAGGTTCAGTCCCACTATATGGACCTTGGGCAAGTAACTTCCAACATATCCTGAGGCCAAACAAAGGATTGTGGATTTAGATTTGGTAGATGGAAACTGAAAGAAGACCATAACATATATATATGTGTGTGTCCCCTATCAAAACTTAGCAGTTTGGCATAAGAGACCAACAGACCCCAGTGCTCAACTGGTACTTATTTTGTTGACCCTGGAAAGATGAAAAGCAAGGTCGACCTTGGCGGAAATTCTCTGATGAAATTACTACCGAATTTTGATCTTATAGTTATTCATATTGTAAGGCAAAACATTTGACATCCTTTTGATGCCAACCCACTCAGCATCGACATTTAGTTCTACAATACACACTCATGGTTTTATAATGACCTAAGATAAAACCTTCCATCAAAATGTAGATTATGTTTGAAAAATCAACAATTAAGATATTTTCCAAAATTCATTCATATACTTTTAAGTATAAACTAAGCAAAGTCAGTGTATTTTAACAGAATTATGGTAACAATAGAGTTAAATCTAACTGTATTTGGCATACAGAGTATCTTTAGTATAAATCAAAATCTTTAATACAGGAGAATACAGAAATTTTAGAACATTTACATATTGTATATTGTATAGTGGTACATACATATATACGAAATTTGAAGCCTTGTCACATAAGCATAGGAATAAATAATTTTGCAAAGCAAAATGCTAAATAGAAAATGGTCTTGTACGTTGACAACCTCAAGATAAATCGTTCTCTTCAAACAATGGTCAAATTGACCAATATAACTAACTTGATAGGAAACTGCCTCAAAACAAATCTACCATGATGCAAGTGTGTGTGTGTGTGTGTGTGTGTGAGAGGGAGAGCTGATTGTTTACAGGTTGCCAAAGTGTTTGAAAATTTCCGCAGGGAAACAGAATTGTAATCTGTTTATTGTAAGTTAATAAATATTTAAACTCAAGTATGCTTCGGTTACTTTATTTTGTTTGTCATCCAATCTGTTCTCAGGAAATAGAACTTTGCAGCATTTTATATTACTATATGTGTATATATATATATTATAATATATAAGCATAAAAAATAGAGTAATTTCTTAAAATTCAAAATGTACACAAAATTCCAAGACTAAAAAATTACATGAAATTGCTTGAGAGAGAGGAAGAGAGAAAGAGAGAGAGAGAGAGAGAGAGAGAGAGAGAAAGGGAGGGAGAGAGAGAGAGAGAGAGAGAGAGAGGGAGAGATGAGAAAAATGTGTTTACCGGTCTAGCTGAACAACTTGGCCATCTTCAACATGACACAAGATTTTTGAGATGGGTTCATCTGTATAGCCCTTTTTTGGGGTAAGAAATAAAAGAAAATATTAATGATTAAAAATAATTGTCCAGCAGCTTGAAAAATAATAATAATAATAATGATAATCTTTACAACAAAACATTTTATTCATACATTGGCATAAGGCTATAAAATTTGAAGCAGACTTCAGTTGATTATTTCACACATTTTATTAAATAACAACAACAACAATAATGGTTTCCTATTTAGGCACAAATACAGTAATTTTGAAGAGGAGCTAATCAATACCATTAACCCAAATACCTGACTGATGCTTTAATTCATTGAGACTGAAGGGACAAAGGACAAAAACCTCATTAGGATTTGAACACAGAATTTAACTCTTTTGTTATCATATTTCTGTTAAAAACGCTGTCTGCATTTTAATCGATTTTGAAAATAATGAAAAATTTATTAAAATAACTTTTATCAATATTAACCTGGTGTTTGCTTTGTAAATTAATATGAAATTAGGATGGAAGGTTTTAATTTAGATCACTTTAAAGCAGGAAGTTTGCATTATAGAATCAGTGGGAGTGGTCTCAGGTGGGTTGGCATCACAACCCTTTAACAGTCGGATTACTGTCAAATGTAATGTTTATTTATTTGCATGGTTTTGAATTAATCATGCATTTTATCATAGCTCTGAGATTTGGATAATGTGATTGTGTATCTTTAGAATGACATTGTAGGGTAGGTATGAGAAGTTGGATCTTGTCTTTTTGAGTGTAAAATAGTTAGGATATTTGGTCAGGATATGAACTGTTTAAATGCTAAAAGGATAAAGAGCTGGAAGAAAGTACGACAAAGTACATTTTCCAGCACTTTAGCACTTTAAAGATCCAGCCAGTTTACCACTGGAATGATTTTCCTCTCTACTACAAGCATGTCATCATCATCATCATCGTCATCATCGTTTAACATCCGTTGTCCATGCTGGACGGTTTGACTGAGGACTGGCAAACCAAGAGGCTGCGCGCCAGGCTCCAATCTGATCCAGCAAGGTTTCTACAGCTGGATGCTCTTCCTAATGCTAACCCCTCCTAGAATGTAGTGGGTGCATTTCATATGCCACCGGCGTGGGGGGGGGGGCAGTCAGATGGCACTGGCATCGACCACGTTCGAATGGTACTTTTTACATGCGACCAGCACAGGAGCCAGTCAGGCGGCACTGGTATTGACCACGCTCAAGGCACTGACCATGCTTGAATGGTACGTTTTACATGCCACTGACACAGGAGCCAGTCCGGTGACATTGGCATCGACCATGCTCAAATGGTGCTTTTTATGTGTCAGTCAGGCAGTACACGTATGAAATTCTGGGGGTCGTGGGGTGGGGTGGGGGGTAGTTGATAATATGAACTCCAGTGTTTAACTGGTACTTATTTTATCAACTCCAAAAGGAAGAAAAGCAAAGTCAACCTTGGTGGAATTTGAACTAAGAAAGTAAAGCACTAAAAGAAATGCATTTGTTTCAGCAATGCTAATGATTCTGCCAACTTGACATAATAATAATAACAATAATAATAATAATAATGATAATAAAAATAATAATAATAATAATAATAATGATGGTTTCAAATTTTGCCACATGGGCAGTCATTTTAGGAGTAGGGGACTGGTTGATTACATCGACCCCAGGGTTCAACTGGTACTGAATTTATCAACCCTGAAAGGATGAAAGGCAAATAATAATAATAATAATAATAATAATAATAATAATAATAATAATAATAATATGTTTGATGGGGAAGAATGAGTGGAGGTTGCACTAGTGTGAATTTCAAGTGGAAATTTAATGAGATGTAACTAAATAGCAATAGACATTAAGGACAGCCGTGTATCATATCTGCCATCCAACTTATATCTCAATATGAAAAATTGACAAAAGGTCTTCGTATCAGAATAAACTATGGTAAAACCAAACGATTTTGACCTCTCTGCTTTCTATCCTTTCCTTTATTACTATCCACCTTCTCTCTATCTCTCCCATCATTATGCCTCTACACTGAGGGATCGCATCATCTCTGTTAATTATTTAATACACTCTGTTCATCACCCTTCTAAACTGGTTGCCATCATTTCCTCCCACCTCGTTCATCTTCCACCAACACCTCTTTTCTATTCCCCCCTCTTAGTGAAATTAGCCCTGAGTGAACAGAGAAAAAGTAGAGCAGTGACAACACTTTAATTTTTGTTGGGTGCATGGCAATCTCATTGGTAATGATCATGTATGTTTATATGATGTGTGCATGTGTGCATGCATAAATATCAATATATTTGTATATATATATATTTATTATATAGATATACACATATATACACACACAGACAGGCACACAAACACACACATACAAACTTCAAGCTATAAAACATTTAAAATATGTGGGTGTACATGTACACACACACACAATTTCAAGCTATAAAACGATTAAGATAAATTACAATTATTAACTCTAACACAATTTTAAATCAATTTTATATTAACCTAATAATTCATAAATGATAACTATTTTGAATAATTGATATGTGAAAATATATCTATCTTTATTAAATCACATTTATTTATAAATTTATAGAAAGGAATTGTCTTTTAAATCACAGACTCTCTCCCATTTCCATAACAACTTGTTCGAAAAGTTAGGCTGACAGATGCTTAGAATATCAGTGTTTGCATCTAGATATGTGCAGTATAGGAACTGTGGAGCTTTTGGGTAACATAAATATTTTAGCAGTAAATTACAGTTGTATATAAACAAATTTCATTTATTCCAGGGAGTGTTAAATAACAGTAATAGCTTTTAAACGTAACATACCAACAGCCCAAATAAATGAATAAAAATAAAATACAAGAAAAAGACTCCTAGAAAACTATAGATATAATTCAACACAGTTTTGAGCAATAATACCCCCACCCCACTCCAACCATAATATGTTAATATCTCTGCTAGTAATGGGTAAAGAAAATGTAATTACACATCTATAATTTTGGAAATGTGTTGCTGCTCTAAAATAGGTAGGAGTTTATTGAACAAGAATTGCAGCAAATTATTGGCATCAGGGAAATGGTATCTTTAAATTGGTCACCAAAGAAAATGAAGTGATTTGTTTCCATAATATTATATTTATCCAAGCTATCAGCCTAATCCTTCGAGATAGAAAATTATTTTTTAATGAATTTACACCTAAACTACAAATGGTTTGGTTGGTTTCATCTGTCTCATTTTCAGTTTTGTACATTAGTACCACACTGAATTTGACAAAAGAGTATTTAGTTTTAAACTAAGAATATTGGTTGGCCCTTTTAACCATTAGTGGATGGTATGGCAGAAAAGGTTACTCTACTGTGCCTAGGCTGTTTCCAGAACCAAGTACTAACCACCAAGTACACTTACGACCTTTCCACTCATGGATAAACCACAAAGGAAAGTCAATAAGTTTGTTGCATTCATGGAACTATAGAAGATGCCAGATATTGGTTAAATATATATGCATCAGCCTTAGGGTGCCTACCTCTGGATTTTCTGAGCGATTTTACTTCCTTAGCCTTTGTTAAACATTCAGTATATTGCTCCTCAAGGCAGCAGGAGTTTATTATTATAGAGGACATGGTTTATATAGGGTCACTCTGGCCCTCTCATCCTTCACACTTATATTGGTCTGGTTCAATGAGTGTCAGAAGCCCTGTCGTTATTGAGATGTAGGGTTTGTATGGAGTTACCTCCTCTTAGATGAGCAGTTAAAGAGCTGAAATGCCTCACTTGCCTTGGGTCTGTTGACGTGTTTGTGAGTGACCTTCTGCCACAGACAATCCCATGACATGCTAATTAACCTATTACTGGGACCCTAACAGATGCTACTACTCTTGATCAAAGTAGACCGAAGAACAACCGTGGCTTAAGAGATGGTTCCACACTCTTCAAAGCCCTGGAATTTCCAAACCAATGCCCCACAATTGGATGCAGTTTAACCCTTTAGCATTCAGATTACCCTATCCAATGCAGTACTTATACACATTATTTTGAATTAATCATGCATTATCTTGTAGCATTCAAATTTTGATGATGTGATTGTTTATTCTCAGAATGACATGGCAGGGTAGGTTTGACATGACAGATCTGACCAGTTTGAAAATAAAACAGGTAGAATATTATGGCCAGATATGGCCAGTTTAAATGCTGAAGGGTTAAAGTCATATCAGAAAACTAAGGATAAGAATATTCTTATCCACAAGGCTGTTAATGTTAGCTAGAAGTGTGATCAGAACATAGTGTTCTCTAAAAATAAGGAAAATAATAAAACAAAACAAAATTACCTTATTGATAACTCATCTCACACATTTAAACAGATTTTCTGTTAATTTTTTTTTTTTTTTGCCACTGAATTTTTGTTTTCTAATATGCTAATTACTTTCAAATCATTTCTACCTTTAAAGAAGAATCAAAGACTTCAAAACCACAAATCTTGTTTTAATCCAAAGATTTCATATTATATAAGTAAAGCGTAAAATTTATTTTATAAAGAAACAAAATGGGTAAACAGTTAAATTCAGATACAACCAAGTTTATGTGAAGTAATTTCAAACTTTGATGTTTAGCTACGGATGGTCTAACATTTGATATTAACATGGAAAACTGGTCATGCCAGCTTGTCCACTTCATGCCTTCATAGAGAAAAGAAGGTATTCTTTTTATGAGAATAACAGTTTGAATTTCATTTTCCCTCCTTAAAGTAGTTCAATATATTTTCCCCAAAGAAAGTGAATTTGTTAATGTTCTGCTCCAACAAGATAAATCTAAACAGTTTGTAAATGTTAATTGCTACTCAACTGATTTTGTAGCTATTGTTGTTACCAAATTGATTTTTACTTTACAAAACGTGTTATGGCCTCTTGTTGATATCCTTTAGTGAATATTATAGTTTTGGCTTCTAAAGAAGCACGAGTTCCTTCACATTAGTTTGATGTTTTAGCATGATTGTATAAAGCCCAATGCAATTACTCATGCGTATATTAAAGAATCTGCACAAGATCCAGTCCTTGCTGTAGTGTGATGGCTTGTGGGCCTCAATGACCCCCAAGAGCTGTGCCAGTGGAGTGAAAGTTCCTGGTAGGGGCCTCTCATGCTGGACAGGACAAAGGATAGAGTCCAGACAAATATGGATCACCTCTTCCCAGAGGTAAAAAAAAAATAGGTTTATGTAGGACCAACAGCTCTTCCAACCAAGAAAAAAGCAAAGTTACAGAAGTGTTGAAGAAAATTCAACACCAACAAAACCTGGGAGAAGAAGGCCTTAAGACAACTCACAACTGAGTACAGTGGAGAAAAGTCATTGAGGGCCTATGCTTCACAAAGAGTGAAGGGCGTAAGTGATGTAAGTAATATGTCAATGAAGGAAGCTTCTACGTAATCATTCAGTCTGCTAGAAGTAGCTGACAAATCGCTCACAAATTACACTCTGTTGTCTTAAAAAAGACTAATCATTGTCAGAAGAAAAATATGGGACAATAATAGTTGGAACATGTTTGATGATATGTCTGCTTGATTAGAGTAGACCAAGGGCTAAACAACTTTGACTATCTCATAAAATTAAATTTACTTGCTTCATGAATGAGTGAACTTAAATGTTCATTTAGCCAGAAGGAATAACTGGGGAACATTTGGAAATATATGTAAATATTTATTTACTATGAATTCAAGAATCAAAAAAATCAAATTATATTAAATCAAAAGATGCATTAATATGAAGATTTTTGAGATTAGGCATAACTGGAGGATTGCTGAAAAGCTCAGCTTGCAACCAAAACCAAAATTCCAGCTTCAATTTCAGTGAATGGCCACCTCTGTATTTATACTGTGGTCTTGAGTTGTCCAATATTTTATGAGTGGAACATGGTAGATGGAAATTGTGTAGAAGCCCAACATGTGTGTGTGTGTGTGTGTGTGTGTAAAATGGTTGATCGAATGATGTTGATTTATACCAAAAATGGTAAAAAACTTGACATCGTTAATTAGAGATCAATAAAATAAGCACCACATTGAAATAACAAATGCTTGATGTAATCATCTGACACCATCTAGGATGGCGGTGCTCCAGTATGGCTGTGCTATAATGACAGAAACCAATAAAACTATGAAAAGATAAGCATAAGAAAATAAATAATTTTTATTACTGATAAACCTTCTCCCTAAAGTTGTAATAAGAGAGCCAAGAGGTTATTTTATATAACTTAGCAAACTCTATGGAATGCTTTAAACAATTTACGATCTGACAATATTATTCCTATTTAATAACAAATGTTATTTTATTGTTCATTTATGATCTGACAATATTGAGATTATCAAAAGAAATTGAGATTATCAAGAGAAATAATTCTTCAAAGTTAATGTGATTATTTTATTATCTATTTATGATCTAACATTGGGATTCATCATCGTTATCGTCATCATAATCATTGTCATCATCCTCACGGTTTATATGTCCACTTTTCCCTGCTTGTAAAAGTTAGACAGAATTCATTGAGGCAGATTGCTTTCAGTCAGATGTTCTTCCTGTTGGTCATCTCACATCTGTTTCTGACCAAGGTAATATTTCCCTGTGGTCAGATATATTTACACAAAAGACTGGAAATGATGAACGCCTTTTGAGCAACGGTGAAGTTTTCTTACAATTATTATGTGATGTGAAGATAAGGAGACACAAACACACTCACTCACCTATGCACACACACACACACATGATGAGCTTCTTTCAGTTTCCATGTACTAAATTCACTTACAAAGCTTTTATTGGTTCTGAACTATAGAGTTTTCTGTCACACACTGCTGGATACTCCTCCACACCCACATTCAATAGGCTTTTGCATTGTGACTGGCAACTGAATTTCACCTACCAAACTTCAATTTACCTGAAGCTACAGTTGAAGATACTTGCTCAAGGTATTGTGCAGTGGAGTTTAAACCAGGAACCAAATGGTTGTAAAGCAAAATCCTTAACCACATGGTGATGCCTGCATGGAATATATGCTGTCTCAGAATTAGATATAGCCTTTAATGTTCCCCTGTACATTGTACAATGGCATAGAGTAGTTGAACAGAAATAATCAGATCTTATAGTAATTAAATTGTAACTATATGTTTA
>NC_142945.1:52545501-52573001 GCF_046866305.1 Octopus bimaculoides | reverse complement strand
ATATTCCCATTATGAAGCAAGCTGAATAATTTATCAGTTTGCCCAGGACTAATCAACAATAAAAAAAAAACCTAAAATAATTAAGAATAATGTTACAAATTAGCAACGATGAAAGAATAAAATTGAGTCAATTGACCAACTGAAAAGTGTAAAAATAACTTAGGTATTTTTCTTTTTATGTAAGGGTAATTATTTAGTTTGTGTTAAGGTATAATGAGTTTTGATCTTATCAGTTGAAAAGTGTTAAGTAGCAGCTAACGAGCAGTTATTCTTTTATTTGATTAATGGTATCAGTCATTAGACTGTGGCCAAGCTGGGATACTGTCTTCAGAGGTTTTGAAGTCAATCATCCTGACCTCTCTCTTTATTTCAATTTAGGAGTTAATTAATTAATCTATATTTTACTGGTTGCTTCATTCACCGTTTGACCCAATATCTGTGTTGTTTTGACTGGTGGTGTTTTCAATAGATAAACACAAACCCCACATACACGTATGTTGTTTGTGTAGATATATCCAGTAGCTTATCGATACTCTAGGGTTCCTCTGAACAGTTCAACAACAGTTGGCTCTTACACATGAATAGACTAATATGTGTGTGTGTTTGTGTATATATAATTACACATATATATACATACACACACACACACACACATACATACACATAGATATACACACCCAAATATATACATAAATACACACACTTCTAGATACACATCAAGCAATATATTACTGGTGATGGCATATAACTGGACAAAATATTACTGTCAGGGGAAAAAACGAGTGGTAACCATTTGGTCAATAATTTATTGCATGAGGATTCAAAAATAAATTGACTTTATTATTTATATACAGGGTGCTTTTATTTTTGACTGGTGGACAACTTATACACACACACACACACACAGAGCATACATCTATATACATTCTGTCCACAATGTATTGGCTAACTCAAGGCTACAGAAGGCACCTGGCCAATGTATTGTGCAGTGAGATTCAAACGGATAGCACATGGTTGCAAAACAATATGTTTAAAATTTTCGTAATTTGTCAGTGTTAATAACAACAATGGTGTCTACCATCATGACAATTAGCATTATCAGTCAATGTCCTTTGTCAGCTAATTAGTCTGAACAATTAGTTCCATCATGTTTTACACAACGAAGAAAATAAAAACAATTTGATTTGCCATTCAGGTAGATTAACCCATTGATATCGTGAGTGCAACACCCTAACCACTAGGTGATGCCCCTTCGTAAGACAAGTCCCTTACTTGCAAAACATGTAGGGGTTAGCAATTAGGAAGGCATCTGACTGTAAAATAATGTCTCTATAATAAGTTTTTATCCCACCTATACCAGCAAAGAAAAAAACAAACAAACATAAAACGTGTATTTCATTAAAGAGATCATTGTGAAAGCAGTAAGCCTTTTAATACGTATCCACCTAAGACTGTTCTGTGACACAAACTACTTGTTTTAAAGTGATTTGAATTAAAACCTTTCATTAAAATTTTGTATTAATTTGTTTAAAATACCAGCTTAACAATGACAAAAGTTGTTTTACTAAATTCTTCCTTATTTTCAAAATTAATTGAAACAAAAGGGTTAAATTTAGTTTTAAGAACTCACATACCTATTTCATAATATCTTTGAATCTTGGGATAACATATTCATAGGTTGTTAATCATAAAATAAAATGTAAACCAAAACCCAAACTTGGTAGGATTTAACCTTTGCGTGACTCAATTTCCAATGAATAGCTTGCTTATGTGTTTCAATTAATTTTCAACAAAATCAATACTGGAGAGGATTTTAGTAAAACATCTTTAAGTTTATTTATTGGTATATTATGCTGATGTTGACCAAATAAAATCTCATGATAGTATTCATGTTATAATGAGATTCTGATTGAGATTTTAATTTAAATATCAACACTTTAGTATGGACAGTCTCAGGTGGGCTGGTATTAAGAGAGATTAAACCAATAATCCAGACATGAAACTTAAAACTCTGTAGTGTTTACTCTGTTGTTCTATTGATGCCAACTTTGCAAAAATAAAAATAAATTAAATATCATCGTCGTTTACGTCATAGCAGTTGCAACTTTGATCAATTATTTGTTCTTTAATAATCTATAATGAAACAATTATCGTCATAAATCAGTGATCTTATATATTTATAACTTTATATTAACATCTTGAAAAACAGAGTTTGTAACTTTCTTAAAAGACAAATTTGCTGTGAATTTATAACACTTCAGATTTTATAAAATTGCAATTATGATTCAGAACCCAGGCCCCATTGCAATTAACAAACAATTTTCATGATTTGTTTAAAAAGTGAAAAAGGAATACTAAAGACAAGTGGGAAATCACAGATTTTTAACAGTCATTTAAAACCACTTAAGTAGTTTTACAATATTCTTTACTAGATTTACAATTTATTTCCATCCGTTTTACAAACTCATTCTGCATCACACTGAAATGTTTACATCATTCACTTTCCTCCAGTGATATTACTTTGAAGCATGATTCTGTTACACTTTACCACAAACACACACACTTTATCATAAACACAACACACTTGAAAATACAAACCATCAGAAACTTTCAAGAGAACTAAACAGCAGAAGGGCTTTAGAGAAAAAAAGCCCCACTCATGCAACTGTTTTGGCCCTTAACTTCTTACATTCTAAAGAGGCCAGGCTGCATCCAGATCATGATTCCTGGGTATCCTTCTACTGACTCTTTTTAGCCACTTGGATATTGGAGACTTGAGCATTTAAGCCACTTGGAGATTTCATCTAATTGTAACTCTACTCAGTCGATTCAGCTTTCAAACTTATACTTAGAGAAAAAATAAAGTTGGTTGTCATGGCAGCAGTGGAACATCAACACTATCACACTGATTCACACCAGAGTTATTTCTGTTAGCGTTAAGGAAACTGTAGTAACAAACCTGACTCCTAGAGGTGTAGGTGTGTCAACTTGGGCAAATGTCTTCTTCCATAGCCTTGGGTCGACCAAAGCCTTGTGAGTGGATTTGGAAGATGGAAACTCCTCCATTAAAATGAACAATAAAGAAGTATTCTTCCATTTGTTTTAGCTATTATGGCTAAGATCATGCTGGAGCACCATCTTTATATAATGATGGCACTATGTCAGTTGCGATGACAAGGGTTCCAGTTGATTCGATCAACGGAACAGCCTGCTCGTGAAATTAACATGCAAGTGGCTGAGCACTCCACAGACATGTGTACTCTTAATTTAGTTCTTGGGGAGATTCAGCATGGCACAGAGTGTGACAAGACTGGCCCCTTTGAAATACAGGTATAACAGAAGCAGGAAGAAAGAGTGAGAGAAAGTTGTGGTGAAAGTGTACTTTTAGGTGTTTGTGCTCAATAAACACTCACAGCACCTGGTCTGGGAATTGAAACCGCAATTCTACAACCACGAGTCTGCTGCCATAACCACTGGGCCATTGTACCTCCACATCTTTATATAATAGACTGGGATTGAAGTGAAAACAAATGTAAATTGAGATGATGAAACTTGTTGGGAAGTATCTTTGTAATTAATAATTAATTTCTCCCAGTGACCTTTGACCACAAGTCAAGAACATATGCTTCATTATTGAGGTGTTGTATTCCATTACGGGTGTTAGATATTATCAGATACACTAATCCAAGGACTGCAGATCTTGTCATATACTTTGCAGTGATCAATACTTTACACAGTATCATTCTATCGTCCATTCACTAAGTGTCATTCTGTCAATAAACAGTAGGTCAACTGCTGGCTATAATATGCTTTAACTTTATTTCCAAATGGAAGGATATATCAGCGAGCAACTCCTATCACTTGTCTCTTCATCAGCCATAAACATGCAATAATTTTTCTTTCTCTTTTTATCTGATCTTTCTCGGAAAAAAATCAGTTCTCTCCACAGTTGCTGTTACTGTTGCTTCTGAGTGAGTAGACTTATGATTGAAAGTTTTACAGCTCTGACCACGTTAAGTTTTAGGGTTCTCTGGGAGGACTATAAAATATATATGGTGTTCTATAAAAAGATAAGATGTAATTTGAAGGAGATTTGGCTGTTATTCGCAACAGATAGAATTACCACACATAGTAAAGGTGGTGAAGCATTTTAATCCCTTTTGATACCAATCCACCTGAAACTGACCCTGAAAGAAAGGCAGTGTATGCCAACAGGAATATGGTAACAAAGGGATTATACTGGTAGGAGTTTGGTAGTAACAATAAGAACAAAAGACCTTTTGGTGGCACATTGACACTAAGGAAAATAAAATATTTTAGATTTTATTAATTCACAGGTGACTTTACAAATTGTTACGGTAAAAAATTTTTTTATGGGGGCAGGAGGTCGGATTTTTGAGATTTTGCCACATTTTAAATTTAAATGCATCTGAGAGGTTCAGCAGTTATGATTTTAAGGAGTGCTTTGTTGGGTATTAAGAATGATCTGTTATAAGTACATTTGTTTATTTGTTTTACATCTGTTTGTTAATGCTTGCTTGGGTTGGACAAATATGTTGAGATATTGCTTTACAGCTGGCTGATCTTCCTAATGCTAACCCCCACGTTTTCCCCTTAAGAAACCTCTTACTCCATAGTGATTTAAAGTCACAAAGCAACTGAACGATATGTTGACAGGAGAAGCTGACAACAACCATGCCTGTTTCACCTTCATCCAAGGGATCAGAGATGAAAACAAACACAAAGTTACATATATAAGTGTATATACATCAATCTTATTCCAGTTTCTGTCCACAAAATCCATTTTACAAGAAATATATGACAAGGAAGGTGTTCAGAAGCACTCTTTGGCTGGGAAGATTTATGGTTGTTTTTAAATCTAAGATCAGCCATCATTGAACAAACTAACGGTGAAAGACTTCTACTTGTGCTCATCATTTCTTTTTTCAATTCCTAATTCCTCCTTCCATATTACTTCAGCCATCCCATCTCTGCCCATATTTATCACAAACATTATCTACATCAACCTCATCATTTTTCATGAATGCGCAATGGACACAGAAATAGCTACTTTCTACAAACCAAACCATTAAGACAAAAAAACAAAACAAAACCTACACAAATATCTCTAGTAGATATAATTCTAAGATATATTCTCTAAAAGTAGGCAAATGGTTTTCCAGTAATAATATCTAATCTAATAGAATATAATATTTAAGTAGGTTAAAACAAAATGAAAGTTTGTAGTTATGAGGGACTTTAGCTATTATTATACCAAGGGATAAACATTGATTTGCCTTTCATATTTATCTAAGACAATGTAATGCCGAGAGGCATAATTTGTTACCGATTCTCTTTGAGATTTAAATAGTGCAATGTGAATGTCATCAGTCACAGCACAAATTTTAAGCCATCTTTGAATTGAGTTGCAATAAATTTGCTTCATTCATGCAATCATAATGAAACCAATCTTCTCAAAGATGAATTAAAAGGCAAATCAAAGAAAATAAGACTAGACATTAACAATGTATATATATATATTATGAATAACCTTCTCTACTTCTCTAACTAGAATGTTTCCATACATGCGATGGAACGACACCAATCTAACAGAAAAGACAGTGAAGCAATGACTACAATGAAACATGTACAATAAATATTCCAAGAAACTTGGTGAATAACAGCTTGTGCTACAAATTCTAGCTGTAATGCTTATTCTGCTAAAACAGTATTGGTAGGTATTGGTGTTGCTTTTAGATAATTTTCCAGACTAAATCACACCAGCTAAACAGTCTACTAAATATCCCATTACCTTTACTTAAAGTAATCGGCTTCTTCTACTTTATCTCAACTAAGATTCTTTGTTTCTTTCCTTCTTTCTTCATTTATTAGCTTCAGCCGTTATATACAATAGACTTAACATATGTGAATTCTCCATATAAAAATAACATCACTAATTTTTTTGTCACATACATTATTTTCTATATTAGCAATGCGATGGTTGTGTGGTTAAGAAGTCAATATTGAAACTATGTGGGTTTTTAGGTTCAATTCCCTTGTGCAGCACTTTGGACAAGTGCCATAGCCTCAGGTTGATGAGTACCTTGGGAGTGGATTAGGGTAGATAGGAAATATGTAGAAGCTTATTGTGTATATCTGTGTACACACATATACACTCACACACAAAATGAAAGCAAGTTAAGAGAAATAATTCTCAGAGCCCAGTGGCATGTATTTGAACAAATAAGAGTATAGATATATATATACATGATGATGATGATATATATATATATATGTGTGTGTGTATGTGTACATATCTATCTATCTATCTATCTATCTATATATATATATATATAAGTAAAAGCGTAACAAGCACAGGCGTGGCTGTGCGGTAAGAAGCTTGTTTCCCAACCACATGATTCTTGGTTCAGTTTTACTGCATGGCACTTTAATCAAGTGTGAGTCTTTGTGTCTGTATTTGTCCCCTATCATTGCCTGACAACCACTGTTGATGTGTTTATGTCCCTGCAATTTAGCAGTTCAGCAAAAGAGATCACGAGAATAAGTATCAGGCTTTTAAAAGAAATTTGTACTGGGTTTGATCCATTTAACTAAAAATTTTTCAAGGCAGTGCCCCAGCGTGGCTACAATCTAATATGACTGGAACAAGTAAAGGAAAAGCATTTTAAATATCAAAAAGAAAAAAAGGAAAATCTCCCCAAATCCTATTAAATGTAAATACATGTTAATGCTATGCTTACCCAAATGTGGGGCCACCTTGACTTAAATCAAAGACTTGCCGAGGGTTGAGTAACCAACAGAACTTGTGCATTATTTTGGCCCCTTGGTTTCCTCCACTCTTTGGATTGATAAAGACCAAAAGGGGTTTAGTTGTCGGTGACGGAATGGACTTCACAATAAAAGTTTTCTGTTCATCTTTATTTTTCTTCTTTTTTAATGATGCCTTTTTTCTTTTTCTCAGAGAAGATTTGAATGAACCCTGGAAGGAAAAAAAAGAAAAGAAACAATGGTTAGCATTGTGACACTGCTATATTATTATGGTTTTGTGTGTGCAACCAAAACCACCTTTAAATCAGAGAATAATGTTAGTGCACGTCAATATGTAGGACTGTGGAAATAAAAGAGTTACAGAGAGGAAATTGATTAAAGTCTGAGTCTTTCGTGACAATAAAAACTCATTTAAAATTACATCCAAAGAAATCAATGTTTGCATTAACAACTTTGAAGCCATTCAATATAAAATGTAACACCTCAGTAAGTTGATGTTATTCAGTTCCAGTTATATAAGAATGGACAATAATATTGTAAAGACATGATCTAGTGGTTAGGGCATTGGCTTTATGATCATCAGAATGTGGGTTCGATTCCTGTTGTTGCATGGGTGTTGTGTGACTGTTGTCATTGTTGTTGAATGAAAATGTGTTTCTTGGGTTGTGTGAAGAAGTATCTAACTACACCCATGAACATTTATATATACATATGTGTATATATATATATACATATATATGTACATATGTATATATATATATATATATATATATATATATATATATATATATATATATATATATATATGTATATATACATATGTATATATATGTATATATATATATATTAGGTTTGGAGATGATGTACAGGTATTATATACTAGAAAAAATAATAAGGTACTCAGAGATCTGGATGGCTGTACATTGACAGATTTTTATTAATATGTCACATGTTTTAATAAATTACATATGTATATATAACTAATTGGTCTTCCATTGGTTACAATGATAAGGGTTCCAGTTGATCCGATCATTGGAACAACCTCTCTGTGAAATTAATGTACAAGTGGCTGAGCACTCCACAGTCATGTGTACCCTTAACGTAGTTGACTGGAGCAACGAGAGAGAGAGAGAGAGAGAGAGAGAGAGAGAGAGAGAGAGAGAGAGAAGTTTATTGACATCAAGGTTGAGCTCTGGGCATATTCTTTTGATGAAAATAAATGTGGGATGACCAGAGTTGGTTTCCTTGTTGGTCTGAAGTGTTTGGAGGTGTTTTTACACTTGATGTGTTTGAGTGTGCAAAGGCAGGGGTGAGAAGGGATAGTTTGGGAGGAGATTAAGCTGCTATTATACGCAGTGCATAGATGGATGCAAAGCAGCAGCAAATGTCGATATATTTACACTTGTAAAATCTCAATAATTTAAAAACACTAATTACAAAATTTAAATCTGTAATAATCTTAAAGAAAACAATCTACACAATATATTATTTAGACTGTGTATTTTGTATTTCCAAAATAATCCTTGAAATAAGTTGTTTTGGAAGAGTCAGATGAAATTAATTTCTGAGAAAATTTTCTTGTTAAAACAAAGCTACAAAGCTGTAGCAACCGAATCTATTGTTAGAATTAACAATCAGTTTAAAAACAATGAAGATGAGACTGAGAGTTGAATCTGGATAATGAGTTTAACTTTAATTCGAATCTATTTTTAAAAAGTGAATGAAATGATAAATATTTATTGCAGTTAAATTTGACATGAACCAGATGAAACTCAAGCAAGATTTTATTGTATTTCATCATTGGCAAACATGCCAACATGCAAAAAAAAAAAAAAAAAAAAAAAGAAGAAAAAAATAAATGGAAAATAAAAATCTTCTACATAAAAATCACTAGCATTTAATTATTTCTTTCAAGAAAATTTTAAAAAATAATAAGTATCAATTCTGAAATTCTTAGATCAATATATGGAATCAAATGTTTCATTAGAATTTTCAGAATTAAAGAAACTCCAATTACTAAGTGAAAATTAAAGTTTACAATTTGTAACATATTAGAAAACGACAACAACAACAATAACAAAACGGTAAATTTCCTTCTTTTAATATCACTATGACATCAATATAAGGCAACAGTAAATATTTGCATTTAATTACAAAGGATGTTGCCTGTTGACTACTTGAATGTAATTAACTACGATACAAAATTTGAACAGAGCATCATTTATATTTTCAATCAATTTTTTTTTCTTAAATAACTGCAGATATTACAAAATTTTCAATTTCGTTTTCAACTTCAGCCAAATGGAGTAATCTGTTTAAGATTTACAAAGTCCTGTTTACGTTTGTGTCTTGTGTAGTGGCTTATTTAAGGATCTCAAATGAGATTTATCTTTGGTTTGGGTGAATGTTATAGAAAATGTAGTCATATATGGGCAAAATAAATCTTTGTAATTTTTGAAACATCCAAATTAATTAAAAATAAATTACTTTGTACTAAACTCTTTTAGTTGGATATAAATGTTGAATTCAATGAGTACGAAACTAAAGTAGGCCAAAGTAAGGCCAATAGTGGGTCTGAAGTATTAGAGAGTTTTAAATCAAAGTGTCTCCACAAGGTCACCCAATCATTAAGAAATAGCAGCCAACGTACCCCTTAAAAGACAGTTTGAAAATATAACCGAAGAGTCATGGTTGGAAAACTTTGATTGGAAATCTGTTCTTCAATGTTAAGATTTTGAGAGATGAAAGAACAAGAAGCCACCTTGCCGGTAGGACAGTTTTTGGTATTGGTTCTTGTAATGTCCAATATCATCTTACATTTCTATATTTAAGAGATGAGGAATTATGTACATTATTTACATTATCTACATTTGACGGATATTTGTCCTCATCTTGTTTGTTGTTAACACAATGTTTCGGCTGATATCAGCCGAAACGTTGTGTTAACAACAAACAAGATGAGGACAAATATCCGTCAAATGTAAATAACGTATCATCTTACATTGTAAACAAAATGGAAAACAAATCTTATTTTTCTATATCTCAATATGATTTGATATATTGAGATGGTGTGTAGTTGAGAATGATAACCAAGGAGTTTCAAAATATAATTTGAAATGTAGAGTTGTAGAGTTGGGGGTTGGTGCTACCTACATGGCCTAACTCACTGATTATATATATTTGCTTTCAGAATGTAATGAAATATGCATTTTATAACCACTGTAAATTAGTAATCTATGTAACATGCACATATACAAATGTGATTGTTTCTTGTAACCTTCTTTTTGGGTTGTTTGATGTTGGAAAACTTCTTTCATACCATTTTCATTCCAGCTATGGAAGTTAAAAGAATGAGTTTGTAGATTCATAGTAATCCATTTGTTAATTTCAAATTTCTGAAGATTTTTTAATTTTATTTATTTTTCTCCTTCCTTCTAGCATTGCTAATAATATTATTATATGTAACCTAGGCAACAACAATGAACAACAGAAATGCATCTTATTCAGGTTTTTCTTTTTACAGAGCAATCTTAACATGGAATTATAATTTGGGTTAGTTAAAAGAAAAATGACTGCTGTATTGTATAAGCAAGATTTAGTTATCCTCTAGCCAGAAGATACCAGACTTAATGATTCAGTTTAAAAGTACAAAGCAAAATACACCTTAAAACACTAGCTAACTATTAAATTCTGTAAGGAATTTTGCTTTCAGGAATTAAAACCATTTTTCTAGAAAATAAAATCCCAAGAAGTTTAGTAAATTAGAGTTTATTTTTAATGATTTTCTAATTCATCAGAAGACATTCATTAGTGTAAATTAAGATTTTATCAACTGCTTCTAAGGTGTTATACATGTATGTATGTATATATGTTGCTTACAAAGACGACATCAAATCAAAGAAAACAAAAACACCCAGCAAAAACAAAACAAATATTATCATCAAATCTTTTTGTTAAGAATCAAAATAATTTCAAGTTGAAAATATTGAAAATTATTTTATTTATGGCTAGTTTATTAGATTGTTTTTTTAAATTCCCATAAGTGAATCTTAGCATTAAGTCAGTCCATAAATTGTTTCACATTAAACTAATATTATTAAAACTTCTAGTCATTCCCATGTTCCATAAAAATAAAAAAGAAATAATTATAATAAAATAAAAACAAACACAGAAGAGAATGACATGATTTCATATGTTATGAATCAGTCTCACACACACATACACACACCTTTGTGTTTATCTTGGCACATGTTGTCAGGTATGGCTGTGTAATTAAGAAGGTTGTTCAGAGCAAGTGGTTCTGGGTTCACTTCCAAGGTAAGCACATAGGCAAATGTTTTCTATCAGAGTCTCATCTCCACTCACGAGGCTTTGGTTAGCCCATAGCTATAGGAGAAGACACTTGCCCAAGGTGCTGCACAGTGGGACTGAACCCAGGACAATGTGGTTGGTAAGCAAGCTACTAACCACACAACCACTCCTGTGCCTATGGTCATTGTATGGTCATTGTATGGTCATTGTTTAATCATTGAAACCTGTAAAATAACAATTCTCTCTAATCTATCCACACGGTACCTCTTTGTGTCCAGTTGTTAGAATAACCACAGAGTTTAAAAACCTTCAAATGTTATGTTTTTCAATATCTAACAAAAAAAAAAAACCCAAAAACAAGCTAGATGTTAATACTATTGAATAATAATTTATGTGAAATCCATTAAACTAATTTTGGAAAATATCTATAAAAGACAAGCCTTTTCTTGAGTATCAGATTGTTATTAAAACAAGATTTGAAATACTATTATTATTTTCTAGTTTTAACAATTCATTCATAGAAATAAATGTTCAGAAAAGAGACATTATAGAACGTTTACTGTATGAGAAGCTTTCGATATAATCTCTCAACAACAACAATATCAATAATAATAATAATAATGATAAAAACCTTTTATTTTAAACATATAATATTGGATGACAATGGAATAGTAATTTTACATAAAATGTACATTTATGGCAATAGATGGAATTATTAACACATTGTAACAATTTAATTTATATTGCTAGTATTACAATTTCCTGCCGGAAACAGAGCAAGAGATTTAAACTCATAATGGTGCTATACACACACACATATATAAATAAATATATATATATATACAGACATATATATATATATGTATATATATATATATATATATATATATATATATATATATATATATATATATATATATATATATATATATATACACATATACATATATATATATATATATATATATATATACACATATATATATATATAAATAAAAGATAAATATATATATGTATAAACACACACACACACACACACACACACACACACACATATATATATATATATATATATATAAGCGCACGTTAAACGACGACGATGATGATGATATATATATATATAAATATAAGATGTATATATTAAAATGTGTAAAATAGTATTAAAGATATACCAAATTTTCTAGTCTTTGTTTTAATATCTGTTTATATATATATATATATATATATATATATATATATATACATATATATGTGGGTGTGTGTATATATATGGCCATTTTGAGTCGAGTTGAGAAAAATAAAACCCAAATAATGGTTCACATGGTAGTTTGAAGAAATTTAAAATGATGCAATTTATATAATGTAATTTGTAGTGGGTGGATGGCAGGAACTGGTAGAGTGTCGGACAAATATTTAAGTCACGTCCTGTTACATTCTGATTCTATATATTTTTATATTTTTCAATGATAGGATTTACTTTGCAACTATAACAATAATGAGTTTTGAGACAAATGATTGCTGAATCAGTCTTTATTGATGTTTGACATTAAGAGTGTGTGTGTGTCGGTGTGTGTGTGTGTGTGTGTGTGTATGTGTGTGTGTGCTCTCATGTCTACAAAGCTATTAAGAGAGTGAGTAGGTGTTGTATACAGGAATTACATAAATACAAAATTGCTTTGATTACTATTGATTTTTTTTTTCAAGAAATTCAATATTTCTATAAAGGAATTGTGATTTTTCAAATAAAAAAAATATTTTGTCAATATAATCTGAAGTGTTTGCTTGTTATATGGTGTGCATGTGTGTATATATATATATATATATATATATATATATATATATATATATATATATATATATATATACATACATGTATGTATATATCCATACAGACACATATATGCATGCAAATATACACACATACATGCCCACACACAAACATATATATATATATATATATTTCAATGTCAATAGTTTGTTTTTTTAAAAATAAATTTGTATTATATTCTCTCTTCCTTTCTCAATAAACCCAAAGTAAACTTTCTAATAGAAGACAAGAAATAGAAAATTTAAAGAAAAACAATAAGTTAGTTAAAAGAAACCTATTTTCTAAACTAGAGTTGAAATTGAGGGTACTGTGTAATCGATAATGCAGTCACTTACCAATCAATAGATATGTGGTTCAAATCTTGTCAGTGAACCTGCTTTGTTATCTTTTGTTGTTTTTGATTAATGCTTAGAAGAACTAATATCATTTAGTAAACATTTTAGTATCTAATTTAAAATGTTCAATTTTGTTAATAGCTTCTTAAATAGCTTTAAATCTGTTCAAATGAAGAAGGTTTCACTCGTCAGTTATTGATGTTAATTTTGATAAATAGCAGAAATAATTTCGTGATATTACTTTTCAATCTATTTAAAAATTAAGACTGATTAAAATTCAAACCAGTAAAATACAATAGTTGCATGTCTATGGAACATTTTTGTGTGATTAAGAAGTGTGCATTATAAATCGCATGAGTCAAGGCTCAATTCCTCTTCACAGCAGCTTGGGCATGTAAATTCCTTTTTAGAATAAATTGGGGAAATACACTGGATGGAAACTGTGCAGAAGCCTGTCAGAAGTGTGTGTGTGTGTGTGTGTGTGTGTGTGTGTGTGTGTGTACGTGCATGCATGTGTATTATTAGCAATCATTATGAAAAAATCAATGCGGAAGGTGGAGGCACAATGGCCCAGTGGTTAGGGTACATGTGTCTATGGAGTGCTCAGCCACTTGAACGTTAATTTCACGAGCAGGCTGTTCTGTTGATCGGATCAACTGGAACCGTCGACGTCGCAAGCGACGGAGTGCCAATAACAACAATTGTTTACATTCAGCTATGTCTCTCACATCTTTTATCTGTTACTTGTTTCAGTCACTGGACTTTGGCCATGCTGGGGCATCAACTTGAAAGGTTTATCCCAAACAAGTTAGTACTTATATCCTAAGTTTGGTACTTATTGATCACTTTTGTAAAACTGTAAAAAAGTTACAAAGATGAGAAAAAAGCCATCACCTGTTGTCAAGAGAGGGTGGGGGATGAACACAAACAAACACATACACACACATATATGTATACATATACACAATGGGCTTCTTTCAGTTTCCATCACCCCAAACCACTCACAAGGCTTTGGTTGGCACAGGGCTATAGTAGAAGACACCTGCTCAAGTTACAATACAGTGAAACTGAACTCAGGACCTTGTGGTTGGGAAGCAAACCTCTTTCAATACAGCCACACCTGCACCTGTTTACCTTTCAACCATTTCTGAGGTCAATAAAATGCATAAAATACAAGGACCAGTTTACATGACTAAAACCACAAAAGGTAATGCCACAGCATGGCCGCAGTCTAATGAGTGAAACAAGTAAAAGAAACCAAAAAGTATTTGATATATTATTTTATCTCTTGATGACAGATTGAGCATTTCGTCTCTATGATGGAACCTCAGTTTATGAATTTAATTTGTTCCTGAAGGCTGTTTATCACATGAAATGTTTGTAAACTAAAACTGCTTTTCTCAGGAAATTCAAGAGAAGGTGTGGCAAATTTTAGCAGGGATGGTCACAGAGTAAAAGCTAGACAGCTAACGACACTCTCCCATTGATACTTCCAGCTTGGCACCAACCATTGTTGCCTGCATCCAAAGAAAAGTTGGTCTTGTAGCCAATCAAAAGGAGTCATCATTGCCACAAAATATATAAATAATTAAATACGAAAAACGAGGAAAAGAAACTCTTATTTCCGTTATATAAAGAGAAATATATAACTTTCCAATAAGTAAAAGTTATTGATTGTCCTAAACTGATAATGGTTTGTGAAAAACAGTGTGAAATTTGCCTTGGAATAAAATAATACCTGAAAAATGGGGAACATCTTTTTTTTCCACACAGTGATGGAAATTGGTGGCTATTTATAACTCATCTACATAATAAGTGAATTTGATAAAAAAAAAATGCTTTGACTAAATCTAAGTCTAATTTTAATTACAGAAATTATGAATGAATATACTGAAGAGAAATGAATACATGAAATTATGAAGAAAATAAAGAAAAATCTTGTATGAAAGACAAAATTTCAGTATTTCTTTAAATGAGTTCATTTCCAAACAAACTGATGTCTGCAAGAGCTACATAATCTTATAGAGTTTCTTAGTTTACCATTGAGTAACATTAAGTAAATATAAGGCAAATCATTTCAACTTCTTGGAGAGGATTATCAGATTGTTATAGGAAACGTTGCTCAAAATTATTTTGAAGTCTTGATACCAAAGTGAGGATGATGATGATGATAATAATAATAATCCTTTCTACTATAGGCATAAGGCCTGAAATTTGGGGGCTTGGGACCAGTTGAATACATTGACCTCAGTGTTTCACTGGTACTTAATGTATTGACCCCGAAAGGAAGGGAGGCAAAGTTGACCTCAGCAGAATTTGAACTCAGAATGTAGTGACGAGCAAAATACCACAAAGCATTTCATCCAGTGTACTAACGATTCTACGAGCTTGCTGCCTTAAAAATAATAATAATAATAATAATAATAATAATAATAATAATAATAATAATAATAATAATAATAATAATAATAATAATAATAATAATAAAATCATATTTCTGTTGAAATATTCTGCCTTTATTTCAATTAATTTTGAAAAAAACTAAAGAATTTAGTAAAATAACTTTGCCATTATTAAGATGGTGTTTAGAACACAAATTAGCATAAAATTTTGATGGACGGTTTTAATTTCATAATAGATCACTTTAAAACTGAAATTTTCTATCGGAGAACCAGAGGTTTAAACCATATGATATTAAGCTGCTTGAGAACGCTTCTGGCTTTATGACTCAAACTTCTAGTTTTAAAGTGGTCTAAACTAAGACCATCCATCAAAATTTCATATTGATTTATGTTCTAAGTTCTTATGAAACAACAAAATTATTGCACTAAATTTTTCATTATTTTGAAAATAAATTGAAAGTAAGGGAGAGCATTTCAACAGAGATATGGTAACAAAAGAGTTAAGCTACCAAATTTTAACACTATTTAAAATGAATTATTTCTGTCTTAAAAGCCTTTCTTCTAACATGTAACCCAAAACTCTTTTTAATGCCTATTACTATACCATATTTAAATTCTTTTTTAAAACATTGTTTTATCTATATTCCACTATTATTTTTGTCTATATTGTATTATTAGTGTGTTTATATATCTATATATCTATATGGCCATGTATATTTTTTATATCTTTAATGTATCAATATATGTTTCAGTTCAGACAATCTTTATTTTATTCTAATTAAACCCGTATATGCATGTGTTAATCGTAGACAGCCTGATTTGAACTTTTTCCATTCTATCCACTATACTTATCTAATGGCGCAGGTTTGACTTGAGTACTTCTACACTATGTGTTTCATAAGAAAATTATAAAAAAAAAATATATATATATATATATACACACACACACACATATATGCACACATATATACACACACACATATACACATACACACACATATATATATGTATACACATATGTGTATCAGAGAGATTGATTTCTGTGTTTGTTCCCTCACCACCAATTAACGAGTGTTATTTGTTCAACTAAAATTCTTCAAGACAATCTTCCCACATGGGACACTATTTGTCCAAGAGTTGTGACCGACAGATAACATCAGCAATTTGAAAAAGCAATGGAAACATAATTTTCTTTGTTTCATAAAAAGATCAATTGCCACCACACCATTGCTATAATTATGTTACTAAAACCGCAAATTATGAGCTATACAAAAATACAATAATTGATAATTACAACAATTAATAATAGTATAATTAATAATTATTATAACTGGTAATTAGTCGTAAGTATTTGCATGCTCATAGTTCTACTTTCTCTTTATTAGGGAAATTGTGCAAGGAGCAGCTATTCAAGGGCAGGACAGTTGTCCTATGAAGGGAATTATTCAAGGTTATTTGTCCTTTAGGAGTAATTGTGTTAGGCTAATTGTGTTAGGCTAATTGTGTAAAGCTAATTGTGTAAAGGGGCAATTTTCTGGGACCGTTGTCTGATGTAGAAAGTGGGGTCAATTTTCTGTGGGTAGTTGTCTTATGGGTACAAATATCTGGAGGATAATTATCAAGGGCCAATCCTCTAAGTGAAGTCCTTATGCCATTTGGAATATAACAAAAAAAAACTTATATATAGTTATGATGGAAGATTTAGAATTTAAATATGAATACTTTAAAAGAAGTTTCATATCATTGAACGAGAGATGGTCTCAGGTACGAGCTGGTGTCAAAAAGGTTAAACGAAACAACAAAACACTAGAAACCATTGAGAACTATAACAATGATGTTGGATAGATTTCATAAAAGGAAAATAACATCGTTCAAAACAGTTAAATAGTTCAGTCATTCAGTTGATGATTGTCATTATTAAAGCAAAACAAAACTAAAAGAAAAGGCAAAAAAACATTTTTCAACGACGGTTAAATGAACATTTGCAGATAACGCAGTAAACAAAAAAGTGATGTGAAGGAAGATAGAAAGAGAAAGAAACTATCAATACTGGTTGAACTAGATAAAGGAAACTCAATTATTAAAATAAAGAAATGAATAGAAAGATTTAGTGAATATAACATCAATGGGAAAGAGGAAGTGACAGAAATAAGAGATGGGTTAATACAAGAAATCTCAATAAAGACAATGAATTAAGCAATTTCAAAAACAGGAATGCTTCTTTGAAACAATGGTTTATTTAAAAGAAGCTCCAGAATATTCAACAGAATATTAAATAAGGATGATATAATGACTGACAAAAATTGAAATAAATATTTGGAAGACGTATGGAAACCATAACAAAAAGGTATTGTGAATTAAAAAGGAGACTGAATAGCTGGAGAAATTAAAAGTAGTCAGCAACAAAATATATTAACTGAAGAAATAATCTTAGCATAAATGAAATAGATATATAAACTAGGAATTGCTTGCATTAAACTTTCAGCCAAAATACTTTACAGATATACATAAGGGATCTCATCAGAATGCTGTAACAAAGAAATCTAACATTTGGCTGACTATTTCAACCCTTTAACAGTGAAATTACTCTGTCAAATATAATATTTATGTATTCACATTGCTTTGAATTAATCATGCATTCATAGCTCATAGCTCTAAGATTTCAATGATGTGATTGTTTGTTTTTAGAATGACTTTGTAGGGTATGTGTGGGAGGCTGGATCTGACCAGTTTCAATATGAAATGGATAGAATATTTGGGACAGATGTGGGTGGGTAAAATGCTTAAGAGCTTTTATCTCTTAATCACCAACTCTTAATACAGGAGCTTTATGTAACCAGTCACTTTATCAGCTAATAATAACAAGTGAAATCACCCTTGAAATAACATTCTATCATTGTAACATATATAAAAAAAAAAGAATACATTTGGTGATACGGTTCTCCAGATAAGATATTCAAGGAAAAACAGGGAGGATGGTCAAGGCCTGACTCTCTTTAATTATAAGTCTATCTGGTCAGGGAAAACAAAAGGGTAAACATTAGCAGCAAAACATTAACTGTAGATCATTCATTTGTCTATCAACATCATATGAATAATCAACTTCCATATTCTGACATTTTCGTACACCAGTTAAAATGCAAAATCTTACCAAAGAGGCAGGAGCTTATCTTGCTGAGAGATGTATGGATAGAGGGAGTAAGTCCCTTATAAGTAAAAATTTTGCTAAGTTGTTGTCCCTTGCAAGAGAGTATGACCTGTAGCTTGTGCCATGCTTTTTTTTTTGTAGTTGTTTTAGGCGCCTGTATTGCCATGAGCAGATATTGACACTCTCAGCCTTTTTGAGTCTTCAGTCAGTGGAACACTGAGAATGTGAGAGATGGGGGGAGAGAAGAGTTACACCAGTAGTCAGCTGGTACTCATTTTCAGCTGAGTAGACTGGAGCTGACAGGAACTAAGTGACTTGCTCAAGACATAAAATCTGTTGCTCTATCCAGGAAATGAACTGATGACATTTTGTGTTCAGGATCCCAACAACTTAGCCATAGGCCACGTATCCTCAATAAAAAGCAGAATGGTAACATACAGTTGAAGTAGAGTGACAAACAGTAAAACAGCTCATGATTGACTACAAAAATGCATTTGTAAACTAAAAGGAGTCCAAATAGATAGAGTAAAACTAATAAAGGTACTATGTTATCGACGGTGTAGAAAAGTAAACACTTTAGAGCCGAAGATATAAAACTAGCACAATTTCCAATAAGAATAAGAATTTTCTAGAGGGATTTGTTGTCTCTGTTGCTTTTTCATCTAATGGCTTTATTGAAGCAGCCAGCCTACATTTACATCTCTTGTAAACAGACAGCTTGAAAAGTGTATGCAGGAGATGGTAACTAATTAGAAGATTCACTATAAATAGTGTAAGGATTCAGTAGAGACATTTACATGGATATGGGACTCGAGACATGTGTGAAAGCCATAAAAAAAAAAATTAAAATAACAAAAAAGGCAACAAGAGATATATAGATATCTAGAAATCAAAGTACTAAAGCAAGAACATATATTAATAAATACTTAGGAATAAAGCAAGCAGGCAATATTCAGCAAACAGAAGTGAAGGAAGAAATTAAATGGAGAATACTGTAGTGGAATCACATTAGTATTACGAACATGACTAAACATAAAACAAAATAATAATAACAATAATAATTAGTGTAAACACACTAGCTAAACCATTAATTGGCTACAGTTTCAGTGAAAATAAATTGGAAAGTGAGTGCATGGAGAAACATAGACAAGGAAAGAAGGAAATTTATGATAGGATTTTAAATATATCACCATTCTAAATCTTACGTGGGCAGTATGTTCTTACGGTTGAGATAGAGATTTTATTATAGTAGAAGTAAAAAAGAAACTAATATGAGCAAACAATATAAACAGCAATGTTTTCTATACATATCAAGAAGAAAGGAGGCTAGTAGGTACAATAAAATGATTGTTAATATGGAGGTAACTGAAGGTAAGGAGAGAACACTAGCCAAAGAAGTAAGAATATAATGAGACATGAGACAAAAACTAAAAGATATAGGAATTAAGTAAAAGAAAGATGTAAATTAAAACCTCAACGTGGTTGTCAGTATCTGGAAAAAGGGGACAAGGGGCCTGGTGTAAATATGAAAGTGGACCAAAATAACCTTCCAACACACAAGTCGAAAATCCAAAACCAAAGCCTTTATAACACTTGTAGTAGAGTTTATCCACAGAAAAGTTTATCCCTCGAAAGTCACAATTCAATATTTACCAACCACCCCTCCGACCCCCATTTTCACCAGTGTCGCAGTCCCAGAGCTTGCATTTGCAGTTTCCATGCATGCTGCAGCTCTCCTCTACTTGACCAAGCTTTGTGAAGCTGCTGACCAATACCACCTTCTGCTGCCTGATACTCAATTAGGCAGGTAAATTACACACATCCGACGAGGTTAACAGAATTAAATGGATGCCAAGGAGAGATTGCTGTAAAGATCTATTGTTAATTTACAGATCACAGTTGAAAGTTGTTGCTGTTACTTAGCTTCAGTTAGTACTGATCAAACAGACCTATTGTCAAAAGCATTCCAGTTGTGACCATCTAGACTTTTATTCAAATATTATGTAGCTTGGACTATATTATCCAACGATTTCTTTTTTTCTTAGGATGTGGTTTGAGAGAGATTTGGTAGCAATTCTTAGCGATATAAGTAACTCCACAGAGATCTTCTATGCTGAAGCTAGCAGAGAGAAAAGCCTGGCAGGGCATGTACTGACAACTGAGATGTATTCAGGTGTTCTATATTCATGGAGATCAGAATTGCTGAAAGATAGCATCAAAGATGAGTAGATATATTAAATATAACATGAAAAATGAATAATATTGAAAAGAGAAGTATGGATGGACAAAACAGTATTAAACGTCTATTACTGGTTAAACTACTGCACTAAAGTGGTTTTGGACACAGCTGTTTATGAGACAGCTATGAACCACATTTATACGTGGATATCTTTACAACTTCTTGCTGAAAGTAATAACAACTTTGTCTATTCACTTAGTGGAGATGCTTGATGAAAATGGGAGTAGATAAATGTGCAAAGATCAACCTGAAGAAGGGGAAAACATATGCTGTGATACATGGTTAAATAAAGATAGTGAAATTAAAGATTAGATCAAAGTCACCCCTACGTATATATATATATATATATATATATATATATATATATATATATATATATATATATATATATATATATATATATATATATTAATAACTGAACAGGTCTTGGATACAACATTCGAGAAAAAAGTAAAAAATTCAGGCAAGAAATTTATGTACGTAAGATAGAAATAAATGCCAAGAACAAAAGAGATGAGCATTAACCTATTAACTATATTAATAATAAGTTATACTTTTAATGTAATAAATTGCAATATCAGTACATGACAGTGGTAAGAGAGAGAGAAAAGAAAAAAAGCTGATGAAAATAATGACATTCAAAAATCACCACCCAAAAGCAAGCACTAGCAAATTATATTATCACGGATAAAAGAAATAGATTCCTACCTTTAGAAATTTATTATAAGATAGCTATTGTAAGTTAAGTGTGTGTGTGTATATATATATATATATATATATATAGGAAAATGAAAAATAATAATAAGGCAGAATGCTAAACTGGAAGCATATTTTAATATAGATTTCTAACCGGCCTTCATTGCGTAGCAAATTTTCAAGAAGAGGGAGAATGAAAATGTTTTTTACAAAGAAGTACAAAATGAAGAAAATAATATATAACAAAAATAATATATAAAAAAATAAATATACCAATACATTATATTGTCTTTGAGCTTTTAAAGTTCAATGGTAATTCATGTATATAATGGTTGGAAAAATAAGGATGCATGGGAATTGAGAGTTCTGTTAGGTTTAAAAAAAGGGCTAAAAGTTTGTGTTAAGCAGGAAGTGTGGTGTCAAAACAGGAAGTGTGTGTAAGGGGAGATCAAGAAAAGGGAGATGATGTTTGCTGAATTCCATAGTGAATTGAATGCTGGGAACAGACATAAACTTCCTGTTGAAAAAGAGTTCATAACTCCAACTAAAAACATTTGTCTCCCCTTACACACACTTCCTGTTTTGACACCACACTTCTTGCTTAACACAAACTTTTAACCCTTTTTTTAAACCTAACACAATTCTCAATTCTCATGTATCCATATTTTTCCAACCATTATCTACATGGATTACCATTGAACTTTAAAAGCTCAAAGACAATATAATGTATTGGTATATTTATTTTTTTATATATTATTTTTTTTATATATTATTTTCTTCATTTTGTACTTCTTTGTAAAAAACATTTTCATTCTCCCTCTTGAAGATTTGCTTCACAATGAAAGCCGGTTAACACAACCCCACTATTTACTGACTTTATATATATATATATATATATATATATAGAGAGAGAGAGAGAGAGAGAGAGAGAGAAAGAGAGAGAGAGAAAGTATAGCGATAAGTTAATGCTAATAAGTAGGGAACACAAAAATGTAAGAAATATTCTGTATTTTGTGAGAGACAAACAATAAAAAGACAAATATTTCTACAACACTCCAGAACACCATGGCAAGAACAAAAGAAATAGCAGTTAATTTTCCTCAAATCATACCCCCAGTCATGGTAAAGGCTATCTGGTTCAGAAGTTATATACGTTTGTGCGAGTATATGTATGTATGTATGCATGTGTGTGTGTGCATGTATATATATATATATATATATATATATATATATATATATATATATATATATATATAGTATTAGGGAAAAGAACCAAAGTTTATGAACTCATCGATGAGTTCATAAACCTAATACTATATATTAATATATTTTATACTGTGAAGCTTAATTTAATTTAATTTTTAATAAATTGATTTTAATTGAGTCTTTACCTGTAAATTTGGATTTTATCCCTAATATTATTATTATTATATATATATATATATATATATATATATATATATATATATATATATATGTATATATATAAACAAATGCATTTTAAACATGGGACTGATGGACCAGGAATGATTTAGGCTAAACAACAACATCCCCTCCCACTTCCATACAGTCTAGACAAAAACAAACAAAACAAACCAACATATACAGAAAATTAGCAGCAGCAGTATCAATCAGCTCATTAGCTGCTGAACACTGCTGGGATGTAAACGATCAATGATAAGTGCAGAAGAACAGCAACTGTTGCATTGTAACAAAGTCCACTTTGTTGGCTTCTACAGACTGTATAGGCTGTTCAGTGGAGTGAGTACATTTCAAACCACCACACTGGTTAATTATGCAATTAACCAATGTGTGTAGAAATGCGAAGTATGGTTCTTTGTTAGGTGGGGGAGACTCAGTTTATCTGAACGATAGATCTCTAAGTCGCACCTCATTATTAGACCTGGATGCCAAGGGTGTGTTTAACCTGAGATTACTTGGGGGTTACATAACAATTATAACACACAGATAACACAAATTATGCAATGCACACTGCTAATATTGGTTCCAAACTTTGCCACAACGGCAGCAATTTTGAGGGAGGGGCAAAATTGATTAGATTAATCCCAGAGTTCAACTGGTACTTATTTTATCAACCCCGACAGGATGAAAGGCAAAGTTGACCCCAATGGCATTTGAACCCAGGAGAGAAAGACAGATAAAATGCTGCTAAGCATTTTACCCAAAACACTAATGATGCTGACCATTAACTGACCAAAAAACCCTCAGAGAACATCAGTAGAACAGAAAAGAGAGCTGGAGCTAATTAACAACAAAAAACACTAATATCAGTTTCACATTTTGGCACAAGGCCAGCAGTTATGAGAGGAGGGGTTAAGTCGATTACATCGACCCCAGTGTTCAACTGGTACTTATTTTATCAACCCTAGAAGGATGAAAGGTGAAGTCAATCTTGGTGGAATTTTAATTAATTTAGAACATAAATACAGATGAAATGCTGCTAAGCCTTTTCCTCAGTGTGCTAAAACTACTACCAGCTCCCCACCCCCCAACTCACAGCATCAATACTTATCTCAAGCGAACCTCTACGGGATTACTAATCTGGATAAACTCACCCATCAAATTTCTTTTAAATTCCACTTGTCGTAACAAAAGTGAAAACTTTTAGCATTGTAAGAAGATTCCCTTATTTCTCATTTCATTCATTATTCTCCTTCTGTATATTGCATTTTCTTTCAAGACTAATAAATGAGTGGAAAACCAGTGAAAAACCACATATTCAGCAGGGGGCAGCAGACCTATTGTAAACTATATCAGCTCCAACTGACTGCTTTTTATCAGAAGAATTTGGAATTTGAAGGTGTTGGTGAAGGTCTGCATCAGCAAAAAATTAATCCATAAGAGATTTCATACAATTCAGTAAGTTTGATCACCATGGTGATTGATGGTAGCTAAAGTTTCAGAATTTCACTCATCAACTGAGAGTAAGGAAGAGAGAATGGAGGAGGTGGGGGGAGAAAAAGTGGAGAAGCCAAGAAGGGCACAGGCAGAGAAGAGGAAGAGAAGAATAGAAGTGAGGAGAAAGGGAAGGAGAGAGAGGGAAGGATGAAAATGAAAGGAAGAGGAGATAGGGAAAGAGGGAGTGAGAAAAAGAGAGGAAGAGAGAGAGGAAGAGAAAGCTGTTTTGTTATTTTGGTGATTAGCTAATGAAGAAAAACATCAGTGACAACACAGTTTTATTTTTTATATTTTTTCATTACTGACAAAGGGCACACAAGGTGCAAAATATTAAGATTCATCCCTCTTCATGTCAACTGAACTTACCAAACACCTTTATGAACTTTATGGGTTTATTTGTTAAGTCTTATAGGAGGCTACTTATTTTGAGACACGTGAAGAAAAATAACAGAGATTTATGTCTCAATATTGCTCAAAGGATCCATTTGTTACCGTGATTCATTGCAAGAACGATTCCTTTCAATAGAGAATGGAATATAAATAAGAATACCATATTATACACAACAATAAATTTTCCAGTAATTGGTACGTAAGCAGTAAACATAATATATCAAAGGTTTAGCTATTTTATTTTTCTCTCTGTTACCGAACTATAATGAAAATGTTCCTTGATCTTTTTAATATTCATTAAGTAACCACTGTGTAATCTAATGACAGGAATAGAAGTGTGTGTCATGACATAGACATGACTAGGCAGTAAAGTTTACGTTGCAATCATGTAATTCTGGGTTCAATTCAATAATAGAGTACCTTAAGCAAACTTCATCTTAACCAATACTGCATTAGTGAAATTTGTTAGAGAGAAACTATGCAGAAGACCATCATGTGTATTCTCTTTTACTTGTTTCAGTCATTTGACGGCGGCCATGCTGGAGCACCACCTTTTAGTCAAACAAATTGACCCCAGGACTTACCCTTTGTAAGCCTAGTACTTATTCTGTCGGTCTCTTTTTGCCGAACTGCTAAGTGACGGGGGACATAAACACACGAACATCAGTTGTCAAGCTATGATGGAGGGACAAGCACTGACACAAACAACAAACACATACATACATACAATATATATATATATATATATATATATACGACGAGCTTTTATCAGTTTCTGCCTACCAAATCCCCTGACAAGGCTTTGGTCTGCCCGAGGCTATAGTAAAAGACACTTGCCCAAGGTGCCATGCAGTGGAATTGAACCCATTGCAGCACAGGGGTTGAAATTTTCAGGATAAAATATACAGCCAAAAGAGGTAGAGAAACTCACAGACGAAGATGAATTTCAGAGGACCGAGAATTCCATGTAAAATGTAACAGGTTTGGAAAGAAAGCAATTTCATCTGAATGCTTATACTGTATACAATATTTACTCTTATATTGGAAAATACTGTGTGTGCTTATATATATATATATATGTATATATATATATATATATATATATATATATATATATATATATATATATATATATATATATATATATATATATATATATATAAGTGTGAATCTTTTGCTAATATGCAATGGTGAAGGATATATACATCAGCATTGTTTAAAAAAAATGCTTTACAGATGAAGTCCCTTAACGTGTTTGCTCTGCACTGAGCTGTACAGATATCTTCTTGATACTTTCACCTTCAGAAATGCCACAAATCCGTGACTGTTCAAGTGGAAACCTGTAACTTAAAGTCCCATTTTCAGCAATTGCAATAGCAGATGAAATAAATAAAAATCTCACCTTTCGAGGTAATTTGATGATCCAAGATGGTGGAATGATGATGTTACTGTGGACGCCAAGGGTACATTGTTCTTCAAAGTGTCGCATCATAAAGCAAGTGATTTTATTGTGGTAAGCCATTTTGCACCAGGAACAACTGATAGCAATGATTTCCTGCAAAAATAAAATGGTTACATGAAAATATTTTCAAATAGATCATAACGAACTTTTGTTTGTTTATATTAATTTCAGCCACTAAGGCTGTTGCCAAGCTGGAGCACTGCTTTCAAAGGCATTTAGTTAATTTCATTGACCCAAGTATTTTGTCTTATTTTTATTTCATCACACACACACGCACACACATATATATATATATATATATATATATATTGTTGTACTTGGGGATGGTCATATTGCCAGTTTAGCCAATAAAAACACACGCACTGTATATTTGGTGTTAATTTTTTTTTTTTTCAGCTTTATATTACATTAATCTTAATCTTAATCTTATTTCGGCCAGAGTTCTTTCGTCACACTTCTGTGACCTCATCAGTGGTCCTTTGTTTCCTTCTTTCTTATGTGTGTCTCACCTTGCTAACTATCAACACATAAGAAAGAAGGAAACAAAGGACCCCTGATGAGGTCACAGAAGTGTGACGAAAGAACTCTGGCCGAAATAAGATTAAGATTAAGATTAATGTAATATAAAGCTGAAAAAAAAAAAAATTAACACCAAATATACAGTGCGTGTGTTTTTATTGGCTAAACTGGCAATATGACCATCCCCAAGTACAACAACATCTGTTTCAACACACGATTTCACATAAAAAATCTTGCAAAACAAATATATATATATATATATATATATATATATATAACGTTGACCACTAACGTGGACATTCATATATATATATACATACATACTCATATGTTCATATATATTGTTTGCTTTTTTTTCAGTTATAATAGTAGCAATTTTAAATTAATCTGATAGGTTACTTTATACTTATGTAGAGTACAAATTTATTATTCTTATACAAGTATGTTGTTGATAATGACTTT
>NC_142945.1:52193001-52195501 GCF_046866305.1 Octopus bimaculoides | reverse complement strand
CACCTTATAATTTATCAAAATATATAATTTTATATAAAAAGGAAAAAAAAAAAAAAAAAGATATACATAAAATTAAAGATTATATTTTCATGGTTATTTTGATAAAATCTCCAAGTTTCTTTTTTGTCTCTTTCAAATCTGCAAAAAGGTTATTCAGCAATAATATATAGTAATAATAATAAAGAATTCTGAAAATTTGCTATTGTTAGCCGTGATGGTATCATCATCATCATCATCATCATCATCATCATCATCATCACCACCACCACTGCCACCACCATCATCATCACCATCATCATCATTACCACCATCACCATTATCACAGCCCCCATCCTTGCCACCACAACAACTCTCACGACCATGACCACCACTGCCACCGCCATCACTAAAATTTACCAAAACACCTGTATAATAATAATAACAACAACATCCAAAAATACCTTAGGAACGAGAACCCAGGTTTGAAATTTCCCCAAGACACCTGATGAAGGCTGGAGGGTATATCAGCCGAAACGTTGTGTTAACAACAAACAAGATGAGGACAAATATCCATCAAATGTAAATAATGTAAGTTAAATGTAGTTTTCAGGAAAACTGATGATGATGATGATGATGATGATCATCATCATCATCATCATCATCATGATGACATATAAAAGACATTCTTGAAGCTAAGTTGGAATATAGACAGTAGCCTGAAGTTATTTTGAAATTTTCATTTTAAGATATATATGTGAATGAATATATAAATATATGCACGCACACAGACACACACGCACACGCACACATACGCACACATGCAGAATGTGAAGAGAGAAATAGAAAAGATTTGTTTAAAATTTAATTCTTATTCAGTTATAATTATTTTGTTATAATTATTTAAATAGTTTAAGCCTATGATTCCAGAAAAACAAAAAACAAGCAGTAATTTTTCGCAAAATAATAATCTCGTTAATACAATTTCACAATGCATAATTACAAGAGAGGGAGAGAGACAAAACAAGAGGGAGAAAAAGAGAGACAAGGGGGAGGAAGGGAAGGAGATGTGATTGGTGTCAGTAATAGAATAATAGAATTAGAAGTAACAAGATAAAGAATACTGAAGAATCAAGTAAAATTGTTCAGTATCGTGTTGCCAAATTCTTCAATCCAGTTTCACAGCGGAAAAAAAAAAAAAAAGATAAAATCTGTATATAATTGCATTACTATATAGAGTTGGTTTTCTGCTTTTTTAAAAATCAGACATTAATTAATTGCACAAAACAAATTTAGAAAGTGATATATATGAAAACAGAAATTGTGTGCTTCAAATTTACATATAAGCAAAAATAAAAAAAATATAATTGTCTTTTTGTGAAAATAGAACTTTTGCCCTATGTATATAATAAAAAAAATTTTATGTATTTTCTGTGTAAAAAAAAAAAAAAACTCCTTTTGTCTATTTTTATTTAATGAAATTTTTCTCTATGAATTTTGAAAAAAATATTTTACAAAAAACCCATAAAAATAATAGGATTTTCTTTTTTCGGTAAAGCCTTTTTTTCTTTTTTTTTTTAAATAAAATGTTTCTTTCATCTCTGATTTTTCACTGTGAAAATATTCTCATCACAATTTCCACTTTAAAGTAATTTATGTACATAAAAACGTTTAGTGCAATTTCAACACTTTGCTAATATTTTCCTAACATATATAAATATATCGGTGCAGGAGTGGCTGCGTGATAAGTAGCTTGCTAACCAACCACATGGTTTCGGGTTCAGTCCTGTGTAGCACCTTGGGCAAATCTCTTCTACTATAGCCTCGGGCAGACCAAAGCCTTGTGAGTGGATTTGGTAGATGGAAACTGAAAGAAGCCCATTGTATATATGTGCGTGTGTGTGTGTGAGTGTGAGTGTGTGTGTTTGTGTGTCCGTGTTTGTCCCCCCACCATCGCTTGACAACCAATGCTGTTATATTGCTCCTCAGGTGGTCAGCTCCAGTCAAACCATCCAACCCATGCTAGCACGGAAAACGGACGTTAACTGATGATGATGATGATGATGATGTATATACGAGGTGAGTTGCAGAATCATTAGCACACTGGGCAAAATGCTTCATAGTGTTTTGTCCATCTTCAGATTCGGTGTTCAAATTCTGCTGGGGTCGATTTCGCTTTTAATTTTTTCGGTAGATTTGATAAAATCATTGTGACCCTATTCTGAGCAAAGTTAACATATTTTCCCCAAATGAGCCAGAGCTTGTTGTTCAAGGATCGGTTCACACCCAACTTAAGGGCTTGCTGTTCTCCTTCATGATCTTCAGACATGAAGGACTGCCATCATCATCACATGTCTTTATGTGGGTGTGTGTGTGTGTGTGTGTGTGTGTACACATTTAGTAATACACCGAATGTATAAGAAGTTACTATAGGAATTAAGGCACAGTTTTCATCTATATTAAACTCCCATTCCCCACATGATGGAGTCTGGGAAGCATCAATACGACCTTGGGCTACAATCTT